>NC_053158.1:99329724-99577759 GCF_016835505.1 Polypterus senegalus
TTAAGTCATCTGTGGCAAACCTTTATAAATGAGGGTTTCTCCTTTTCAGATTTCTCTTGGAGGGCTTTTTTCATTTCATTGAAAATTAAAGCAGCAACTGCCAAAATATGTAGCTTTCTTATTAATTTTTCAACATTGTGTAAGATAACTTCATAAAGTAATGTAAAAGGTTTAAATACTAGTTATCCTTTTACACTAAAATATTACTAAAGAGATGCAAAAAAAGTAAAATGCATATGTTGTTTTTCTTTAGGGAGATTAAATATTACTGAAGAAAGAAAAAAACTAAAACGGCCAAATGGGGCTATGCATATGAACTTAAAAGGTTTAAATAAAACAGAAATATACACCTTTATTTTTACTTCCTTGACTTGTGGAGGGTGTATCCTGTAGCAAAGCCCTAACTTTGTTCATGAACGCCCCTTTCATTCAATAAGCCTTAAAAACAGGTGTAAAGATATTGACAACAAGCTATTCAAACCCACCAAGACATGGAATCGTTTAAATCAAGGCGCTGCGCTACCTTCTTCTAGATCGGCCTTAAGGTGTTCGTATTTTTCCAAAGCAGTTCTGGTCTCCATTGGCATCTGTAGCTGAGTCAAAAAACACCATCCCATACTATTAGTTAAAAATACAGTCAACAATTAACGTAATTTAACTTTGTTCCCACGTTTGAGTCGTGCTGTAAATTCTTACTGTAAATACAATTGAATAAATAATTCGGTGAACGAACTTGTGAAGAAGGTGGAGCTGGAGTATTACGTCACTTCATTAACGAAAATTCCGTGATGTGGGGCGATTGGCGTGGGGGTTGACGGAGAGCTGAAGGCGGATGACGGAGATAGGAGGATGGATGACGGACAACGGAAATCTGAGAACTGAGAGCGGACAGGGGTGGAAGGAGGGTGGAGGGGTGACGGGTGGTTCCTCGCAGGGAGGAGGAATATTTTGTTGAAGGTAGTAGGAATGATGGAGTTTTCTCTGTGGGAGGAGGATGTCCTATAATGGACACTGTAACGCTGACCTGCAACCAGCATCACAAGACAAGCACCCACCTGGGACCCACAAGGAAAGAGGAAGAGGGGTTGGTCAAAAAACACCTGGTGCCATGACCTGGAGGCAGACATGAGGAGGATTGGCCACACTTGGGGACAGCTGGAGAAACTTGCCCAGGACTGAAAAGGCTGGAGGCGGCCTATGCCCCAGATGGGACCACAGGTGGAGAGATAATGATGATGACCTCTCTCCTCTTTCTCTTCTCCCGCTCCTGAATTTTCTCCAAGGTTAAGATTCTCTCTAGAAATCCTAACTATCAGCATGCTTTACCCTACTGCTAGTAGGAATGATCTCATACGCCTCACCCTTAATCCTCTTTGGCAATTATGTTACCTTGGTTTACATGGCACTTTTCTCACTGCCTTCCTATGTTTTTCCGTTTGGGCCCATATATGTCACCTATTATCTGTTTTCTTAATTTAAATATTGCTCTGTTGCCTCAAATCTTCTTTCTTTTTAGACTTCTCCACACATCTGTTTAAATACCCTCAATGTTACATGATTCTAATCCCTTAACTTGACTATTCTCTGGCCTCTGAGATTTTGTTTTTTTTCCCAAAATATTTACTCTTTGTATCAGGCTAAGATATGGTGGGATAGGGTGGGGAATGTCTTTTCTACACTTTATGGTTCGTTATTATTAATACCTCTTGTTGTCCTGTTTTTGATTAAAAAGCAAACAAACAAATCCAGATTGGTTTACATCCAAACCAGCACACATGCCTGAATTTTCCAGCAGTACTTATCGTGGCTTTCATACCATACAAATCAAGCTAATCTGCACTGTGCAAACAGTACATCTTGAACCAACATAAAGAAAGGCATGCCTTTGTCTCATGTAGTGTTGCACACACAGTCATTCATGTCGATTTTAATGCTTTTCCAAAAGCATCTATGTCTTGAATGGAATTATCTCAGGTTTCTTTTTCATTCTCATTCATAATGGCGTTTTGCACTCCTTTCTTTTTTATTTATGCAAAGGTAAAAGATGTCTATTTGTGTTGACAGAAGTGATATACAGCCTACGTGTGCTGTGTTAAGTAAAGCACTTATTCTAAGCCCTCAGAAAATCCACGATACTAAATGAACTAAACTAAGAGAAACAAAGTGAACCAAATGAAAGCTAATCCTTTCTTTGCAGACATTTGAAATATTACATTGATGTTTAAGTATATTTGATTGCAGTATGAAAAAAAACTAAGAATGTTAATTAGTATATTTGCTGTATGAGATAATAAACCTAAGAAAGATAATTAGTATATCATTTTGCTTTTGAATGTAGATAATAAACAGCAGACTCACACTTGGCTGATTCAGAGTAACTAATAAACTTAACAGATCTGATGTTACAGAAAAATGAAGAATGAAAACCCAAACAGCAAAATGTATATCTTTAGCACATTTTCACACACAAGATATAGCTCAGACAAGATGTTAAATAAATAGTATGCAAGTAATAAATAATGCACACTTATATAGCATAGATGTATCATTAAGAGAAATGTAGTTCTTAAACAGAGAATTGGATTTTTAAGTCTCTAAATGCAAGTCTGATGATAAGATCAGTTGGCCAGAGTGGACAGAAAAAAAACCCAAAAAAACTCCAGTTAAACTGGCGAAGAAAACAAAATCTGTAAGGGCTCCAGGCCAAAAGTCCACCTAGGCCCCATATTATTCTGCCTAATATAAATATTCCTAAGTAATTCTTTACAGTATTTTTTTAGGCTTTGTCTTAGAAGATTTGGTTCAGTGGGTCTTGTGGCAAGTTGGGGTATCTTCTTTCATTCAGACATCACAGGTGGCTGTACAGGACTTTCATCAGGTAGTAGTGGCACTGAAAGCCACCACAGAATAACCGGAAAAAGAAAACAGAGAAAAGTAAAAATTAGTAATTATCGCGTTCATTGAAGAGTATGATAATTTAATGCATATCTGTTTATTTTAAGGGTAGAACTAAATGTAAGTACAGAGGAACACAGGGAGAAACCCCACATACACTGATCGAGGTAGCATTTCAACACAAATTCAACGCTGTTTAAATTATACTCTGTTGTTCATTTCTAATTATCTGTTTATAAAAATCAATAATATATCTGCAATATTAATAGTAATAATTTAGCACTTAGAACAGGCTAATTTCACACAGGGAGAATGTCTAAGCTCCACATAAACAGTGCCCAGGATTGAATTGGAACTGCTGATTCCATGAGGCAGCACTGCTAACCACTGTGTCACCCAATAACTGGGCTTCATGGAATAAAATTATAATTATTATTTTGGTGACAGGAGCATAAAATGCTCAGCCTAACAAATATTATAATCCTTACAACCTGACCTCAAATGAACATTTAAAACTATTTTATTTACCTTATGGCTCTTGTTTTATGGAAATCTGAATTATTAATTTGTCAATTTAATGGGATTTGTGCCATTTTAAAGGTCAGTGTAGGGCTGATTTACTGCATGCTTAGATGAAAGATGCACAGTGTATAGATTGTGATACAGGTACATACGTAGACAGCTTGTTTCATCCTATTGAGCCATTTGACAATATCCTATAATTTTTAGCTTTGTATACCTCTGTTTCAAACCTTGTTCCGTTATCTCCTCATAAACATTTATTTATGCAGTGATGGATAATTATGTTTTCCCTCTGCATTTTTTAATAAAAAAAGTATTAGTACTTTTTATCAACTCTCATAGAAACAGTAGGTGTCTTGTATGCCTTATTTGTCAAAGCAATGCATTTTGTCTCTGGGTGTTGTCTGACTAGGCCTGTGATCACATTTCAACATAACATCAGAGGATAACTCCTGCAGAAGCTCTTCTGCAATTATTCACCTCAAATAAACTCACAAATGAACCAAGTGAACCTGCCAAAGGGAAAAAAAAAATTTCATCACCATGCCTTGTCACAGCTATCCTGTTAAAACAATGTGCTATAAATTCACTGACACCCCAGAGGCAGCCTTTCAAAGTAAAGATGCATGGAGAGAGATGGCTGTAGAGGACAGCAGGAGAAAACCCTGCCGGCTTTACCTCTTCATACAAGAATTAAATTGATTAGAGTTCAATTCCTTTAGCTATAATTCATACATATTGTCACGTATTGGGCTGTGTTGTCATTTTACAGAGCCAGTTCAGTTACAAAGAAAACACACTTTCACACGGATAGTAGTTTAACAAGTGCAGGATCAGGTACAGCTTTGCACAATTCTCAGATCTTGTGGTAGTAAAAACATTTAAAAGTGATTGATTATGTGATGCAAGTAGCCTTTAACCATCTGAGATGCTTGCCTCTTGATGTGGACCCCGACCATGTGCAGGGGGACAGCTCTCAACAGGATATTGCTGAATTCTTTTCATTTCAGGAGGTCAGAAACAGATGGGTAAATTGGAACAATAATTGTTTTATCTTTGTTATGAAAGACAGTTTCTACAACTTTAAAAATAAAGAGTGCTTTTATAGAACAGTGTATGTGATAATATAAAAGTACTGTATATTGTAAATTGTCACACTAATGCATGTTTTGTAAAATATCATGAATTTATCTCTTAAAATATAATGATTCTCTAAGAAAGGTGAATTCCCAACACACCCAGTGAGCACATCTACAGTACTGTTCTATCAAAACTTATATGAATAGGGTATTGACAAGCTGATCCCTTTTGTCTAAATTTAAGATTGTGGGAGCTGAAATCTACTGTGAGCAACATTGTAAATAAGCTGCACAGTCAATGCTCCACAAACTAGCTTTTGTATTACAATACAATACAATACAGTTTATTTTTGTATAGCCCAAAATCACACAGGAAGTGTGTGTGTTTAACAGGCCCTGCCTTTTGACAGCCCCCCAGCCTTCACTCTCTGAGAAGACAAGGAAAAACTCCCAATAAAAACCTTGTAGGGAAAAATGGAAGAAACCTCGGGAAAGGCAGTTCAAAGAGAGACCCCTTTCCAGGTAGGTTGGGTGTGCAGTGGGTGTCAAAAGAAGGGGGTCAATACAATACAATACAATACACAGAACAGAACAATTCCTTAATACAGCATAATAACATACATTTTAGAAGTACAGTTTAACAGTAGATAATATGACATAATTAGGTTTGGATATTTTTATGGCCATGCCACGGCTGAAATGTTGCTCAGATGAAAGGACCCCTCTTTCCCATGAGCATTCTCTATGAGGTGTCTATCTGTGTATTATGACAGAGTCTTTCACATGGCAAAAGCAGTGTGTGGCTTCCCGAAAGGCTTCACTGGCCAGGCCAGGCCCCCCTTTGTCTGCCTAGAAAAGACCTCACCTGAATAATCCCAGCTCCACTGGCCTGTCTCAGGCTTCACAGGCCCAAAAAGGAAATAAAGCCTCATAACTAAACATAAATGTCCCCAAAAGTATTACAAAAGCCCCACAAGAGGCCATAAACACTTTGCATGTATAAAAACAGCAATCAAAGAATCTTTATAAATTAAGGATTCATTAACAAAATGCAGTAAGTCCACAATGTTAAACAGAGCAAGAAAAAGGCAAAAAGGATTTGCCTAAAAGACAATCCACAGCAAACAGCAAACAAGTTTCAAGACAGGTTCCAGAAAATCAGAATCCTTTTAATGGCGTACAGTAAATTCACAGCAAACAGTAAATCCAACCAAGTCAGTAATACTCATAAAACTCCACCAAAATGAATGCTAACTGGCTCCTGAGTCTTCTCATCATCTTAATCATCAGTATGCTCTGTCATCTAGGTCATTGTTAATCAATTTTCTCCAGCTTGCTCAGTCCTGTATTATGTGCAAAAGCTGTATTTTTGTGCCAACTTCTACTATGCTGTTTTTTGCACTCTCAGTAATTTAACTCTGACCTTCCTCTACGCTTGGTACTCTGTATTTTTCCATTGTCAGCTTAGTTCTCAAGCCCCTTTTGCCTCATTGCAAGTTCATAAAATTCAAGCTGTCTTTGTTTGTTTTTTTTTTCTCCAGCTTTCTTTCAGATCCAACATTAACAAGCACTTCTTTATTTGTCATGGGTGCTAGCCATAGTCATTTTAGCACATTCCTGAAAAAACACATTTCTGCTGCTTCAAGTCATGTCCATGTGACTTTGGATATTGTCCATGTCTTGCATCCATAAAGACATAACTTTTCATCATCCTAAGTCTCATTTTTATGCTTATATTTCTTGATGGAAACAGTCTACTCTTCTTTTGAAAAGCCGTTTTAGCTATTGAAATTCACCTCTTAATTTTCTGTTCTTATTTTCCATCCCATGTGATAAAAAAATGATTCACCACGTCAAAATGATCCACCTGCTCCATTAACTGCTCATGCACCATGAGACTGCATTTGGGGCTTGAAGATTTCTTTGTTATTATCATGCAAACCATTGTTTTTGATGCTTAACCTTAGCGTTTTCTTTTTACTCGCTTACACTACACATTCTAGCAGTCATTGAAGCTTCTCCTGTGTATCTTCAATCAGTGTGGTATCATCTGCAAATCTTTTATTGCTCAAAGTTTGTCATCCTGTTGTAATACCTAACATATCTCTAATTGGATTACAAATCTTTTCTGCATAATAAATAAACAACTCAGCCTATATCCCTGTCTATTTCTTTTAAGGATCGTGACCCATATTCCTATTTGAACATCTGTTTTGATTGCTGATTTTTGTTTCCTATACAAATTCTGCAATGACCACAATACTTTACTAGCAAAGTCCAAATTATTCAGCATTTCAAAATGCTTGTTGTGTTTGACATTGTCAAAATATTTCTGTATTTCTATAAAGCTGATAAACAAGTCCTTCTGTACCTCTATACAATGTTCACTCAGCATCTTAAATATAAATGTAGCATTTCACATCCTCTTCCCCTCGATAAAGCCAGTATTTTTGTCATTGCTACAAAATGTATCTGCTTAAATCATCTGAGGTATACCTGGTATTATATATGGCTTTTGCTTTCTAATTCCATATTCTTCCAAAGCATCTATCATTTCCACTGCAGCTTCATCCATCCCCATTGATTTTCCTCTTTTCACAATGTTTACAACACATCTAATTTCATCTATCCATCCATCCATTATCCAAGCCAGCACAGGACGCAAGGCAGGAACAAATCCCGGGCAGAGCGTCAGCTCTCCGCAGGGCACACACCCACACACCAAGCACACACTAGGGAGAATTCAGGATCGCCAATGCACCTAACTTGCATGTCTTTGGACTGCGGGAGGAAACCAGAGCACCTGGAGGAAACCCATATGGACATAGGGAGAACATGTAAACTCCACGCAGGGAGGACCCAGGAAGCGAACCCAGGTCTCCTTACTTTCTTCTTTCTTTTTGTCTAGGCCTTCCATGATTTTATTACCAGCTGCTCTTATTGTTGGTTCCAGTATAGTTCTTTAATGTATTCCTCCCAGTGTGCTTTCTTCTTTTTTAGTAATTACCATTTCATCTTTTTGCTCTGATGCCTCGAATTCCTGTGCATACTGATGCTAATTAATTTATCTTCCTATACATTCTATGTTAATCAACTTTATCTAGTTGATCTACCTCTTCATAGTTTTTGTTGTACCAGTTCTCTTTTACACCCTTACATTTCTTCTTTCTATGTTTATCTAGTTCTGTATATTTGACAGAATCAGAATCATTTATCTTTGTCTTTCATCTTTCTTCCATGATATCTAATATTTCCTTTTTCATCCATGGTTTGTTTTTCTTTCTTTTCCCTGTTTTGTTGTTTCTTTTACTGTTTCACTACCACTTTCTGAAATGACTGCCATTCTTCTCCATAGTGCCATGTTTTATTTTTAACGTGGCAAATTAGTTTTCAAATACTATCCTATACTGTTGCTGCAATTGTTGGTTGTTTTGCAACACCAGCATTTGTAACTTTTGTTTTTCTGTTCTCTTTATGAAACTCTTTAGTTTATCTTTTACACTACTCACCAAAAGTCCCTCTAAAGTCTAAACTGGCCTACAGCATGTCTGAATCTTCTGTTGATTATTATATAGTGTGCTCGTGTGCAGGAATGACAGGTCTTGAAATAGAAGTTACGGTGCTAACCATGCCAACAAAAAGTTGAACCAAAAATAAATACTTCATGGCAAGAATTACATCTTGCCTGAAGAAGGGGCCTGAGTTGCCGCGGAAGCTTGCATATTGTAATCTTTTTAGTTAGCCAATAAAAGGTGTCATTTTGCTTGGCTTTTCTCTACATTCATAATGGCTAACACGGTACAACACCCTAGTACTACGACATACTTCATGGCAGTTAAGCATCTTGCCCTCAGGCTTCAAAATAAACAAAAAGGTTCAGGATCTGTTGGCTTATGATCTCTGTCTGGTGCCTCATTCTTCACAAAAATCCTCCACTTTCTGGGCAGATGATGTTCTTCTAACTGGGAAACTTGATTGTTGGTGATATGGTGAGAGAAGGAGAAGATAATGCCCCCTCTCATCCTGGTGGGTTATTTCATATCTCGATCGAGCCTGTGAGGAGATTCTCCGACGTACATCTAATTCCATGTTTGATCTCATGAGCTCTTTCAATTCCATTCTTTATGAGGGTGATGCATGAATTATGTATTCTTTACCACCTGTTGATTTGCTTCACACCACTCTCCCTCTTTCATTTCTCAACCTAAGACCATATGGTTTTAATAATTTTCTTTTTCCACCTTTTCCAGTGTTTCCATTCAAATCTCTCCTATGATTATAAATTTTTTCTGAGATCTGCATTGGCTCCTTGCTCAGTCTAAATCTGTGTAGAATGTCTGTGCATCATCTCCTCATCATAATCTGTAGTCAGTGCATACATATGGATAATTGCCACATCAAACAATATCTCTTTTAATTTTGTATGTATAATGCACAATATCAATATCAATATTAATATTATCCTGATCTCTCATTCAATGGGATACCCACTTCTTTCTCATGTGCATTTCCCACCTGAATATAAGTCATGTTGGCTATGATTTTCTTTCCTAATCTTGGCCATCTTCTTTAACATAACTGGTATAGTAATGTATAATCTTGTTACTTTTTTCTTTATGTTTTCTATTTTACCAACCTTATATAAGGTTTGAACATTCCATGTTGCTATTTGGATGGAAAATACATTGGCTGCAATTACTTGTCTCTCTTACATCTTT
The DNA here is from genome assembly GCF_016835505.1 of Polypterus senegalus. Lineage (NCBI taxonomy): Eukaryota > Metazoa > Chordata > Cladistia > Polypteriformes > Polypteridae > Polypterus > Polypterus senegalus. The sequence goes on from NC_053158.1 coordinate 99,338,939, forward strand.
TGCTCTTTCAATTCATGATTTTCTTGGCAAAATTACAGCAGTGGTTCGCTATTGTCTTCTGCTGCCAAACTTATTTTTCAGCATTACAAATAAGCCTGCCCACCTCATGTAGCACCCTGGGTGATTCCGAAACCTTCATTGCTGGTGTTATAGCCAAAGTAATGAAATTAAGAGTCCACTCTCACCAGTAAGAGCCTTCCCAAAAGACCCAAAATATCATACGGAGAGCTCAGGAGTTATGACATCAGGGTGGCCCTACCTCCTGTGGCTCCACCCATAAAGCACAAGGAACATTAGCACATTAAAAGGGTCAGAGCACACCTACAGAATTACAACTAAAACCAGCAGACATAATGTAAAGATATGAAAACTTTTAACTAAAAATTAACAAAAACAATAAACAATAAAATAAACATACTGATACATGCTATGATTGCTATTACTGCTGTTTTCCAAAAAAGATTATGGGATTTCCTGAAGTGTTTTGAGCAAAATATTTGGGCGTTTTATTGTCTGAAGAATTCAATTATGGATTCTATTTTTACCTAAGACTCCTAGTCATTGCACATTCTGCATCATGGTATTGTTTAACTTAGCATACAGCATTTCTGAATCTTCTGTTAATTATTATATAGTGTGGCCAGGTGCAGGAATGTCAGGTCTCGAAATAGACGTTAGGGCACTAACCAGGTCATCCTGTTTAATTCATCAAAAGGTTCAACCAAAAATAAATGGTTTATGGTATTTAATCATCTTGCCCTTGGGCAAGTTGAATACTCTATTTTATACTGCAGCATCATTGTTTTTAGTTATGAGCACAATTATTCTGAGACATTAGCATTATCATTGGCTAAGGCAATCTACCCAGAGTGCTTTCGGAATGTGTGACATGTAACACCATTGGAGTGACTATTTAAAAGTTATTGCATACATTTCTAAATATCGAAGATTAGGATAAAAAAGTGTTGATATATGATTCCTATTACAAAAACGTCTTCTGGTTAATTAACTTTCTTTTTGTGTTAAGGTCTTTGATTTTTGATTAACGTTTTAAACTTGATCTTAGATCCGTTAGACTTTGGTATTGACATTGGCTCAAATTTTTGACTACATCTCATCTACTGAACCCTTTCATTAAAAAAATTCCTGTCTCCTTCTCAGTCATTACAGTGGTGTACGTAAACAGTAAAGTTCCCAGGAAACATTCCAATATAATTATAAATTCACATCTTTTACTTCAAGATATCTCAGGAAAAAAATCATTAAAAAAGATGGGTGTCACACACCATACTCGATGAAATGCTGTCTTTCAACCCTTAAGATTTTCTATCATTGTTGCGTCTATGCACACAGAAAGTAAACCTGCAAATGTAACTTTCTGGCAACACATTTCTTTCACTACCTTCAAATTGCAAACTTTGTTAAACAGAACCTGCCCAATTTTTCTCACCTCCCACCTACCTCTATGCCAGAAAAAATATTGCTCAGTCTCGAGGACTCAGATAGCATCTCTGTAATATATAAAACTATTTTACAGTCCCTCCTTTTCAAAGATCCAAGAGAACAGTGGGAAAAGGATCTCTTACTTAACATTTTAGAAAAGGAGTGGAAAGTTGCAATGAACAGAATTCACTCGGGCTCCGTACGTGCAAAGCATAGAATTAGTCAACTCAAAATTATATATTGCGCATATCTCTCTGATTTAAAATTGTCCAAAATGTTTCCAAGGCAAGATCCAACCTGCAAATGCTGCAATCCAGCTCCAGCCTCACTGGGCCCCATGTTATGGGCCTGCACCAAATTAACATTATTTTAGACCAAAATCTTTTCCTTTCAGACAGCCTTGGAATCACAATCCCTCCTAACCCATTAACAGCTGTATTTGGTGTACTCCCAGATGGGCTAAAGTGGAGAAGAACAAACAATCTGTAATTGCCTTTACTACACTATTGGCATGTAGATTTTTCTTGCTAAACTGGAAGAATCCTAACTCTCCTATTCTATGTCAGTGGGAAGTTGATGTTATCTACTGTTTGAAACTGGAAAAAATCAAATTCACTCTTAGAGGATCTGTACAAAACGTTTACAAAACCTGGCAAGATCTAATCAATAACATTTAAGAATAAGCATTTACATTGAATTAGCAGGTTCTCTCCTCACTTTCTTATTCTATTTATTTTTATTCAGTTATTAATTTATCTATTTACTTATTTTTACTAGCTTAAAATTTTACTCTGCTGGCCTAGCTCTGTTTCTCAGGGGTGGGGTTTGATTTGTTTTAAACCTTTTTATATAAAAAACTTGAGTTATTTCTATGGAATGTTATTTGATTTTAATAAAATCAATAAAAAAGAAAGTAACCTAAAGTTTACACATTGGTGTAGACACTTGGAAGACTTTATGAGAACATGCCCTAAATTATAAAAATATATTTTTGAGTATCTGATATACTTTAAATTTCACACCTTTTACTTGCATATTTTATGGAGATCTGTTGTCAAAGATTGACTCTGATCTGTGTTGTAAATTGAAAAATGTACAAGTAAAATGAAAGCTTGCATGTATTCATTTTTTGTAGTACTATTAGCTTTCATAAATGCTAATTTTCATTTTTATGCTAATGCCACTTAGCTGCACTTATTAATAAAAGTAAATGATGCCTGAAGAGATGTGCCATTAATTGCCTGCTTCAATGAAGTGAAATAGTGGATGAGTGAAAATTACCTTTAAATTTAGGCAGAATCATTTTTTCCTTGTTGTTTTAAGTGATGAATACAGAAAATAACAATACAATATTGTCAGTATTAAACTTTGAGATCTTTTATTAATTTGGTTGACTTGACATAATAAAGATGTGATGTTTAGTACTCTCATTAATAATAACTTACAGCTCACTCCCTTCAGTCTATAAATATTGTAATGGTGGTACCAGCAACAGTGGGAGCATTGGTAAGCACAAATGCAGTACCATCCGTACACAGCGGCCACTGTTATGTAAATGTAGAAGCCATCAAAATGTCTACCCAGAAGCACCCTAGAAAAGGGGAGCATCTGCACAGCCATCTGCCTTCAGTCTGGCACTGATGGCTGGGTAAGCGAGTCCTTTTCAGGATAGTGAACCAATAAAAGAGATCCAATACATTGGTGTCAGGAGTGCCAGATGGTGCACCATGAGGAGTGCTGGCACTGGTACCCCTCTTCGTCCTCAGAAGAACCAGCTAGTGGATTGGCGAGGCCACAGTTACATCTTCCCCACTACAATAGTCAACAGGCTTAGGAGCCGTTTTGATCCCAAGTTCAAATATCAGCCAGGCACAATGGTTGGGACGCCTCTACCATCGCTGCATCTCTAAGACTGGCACTTGAGGGGGAATGTGGTAAAGTGAGGTCCGCAACTTATTGGCATTTTAAATAAATAATTGGCACACTTGCGTCTTTGTGTGTGTGTGTGTTGGTAACAAGGTGAGAGCGGTTCCAGTGTGCGATGTGGGAGCGGATGGCCCTACACTTATTGTACAGGTGCAGGATCATCTATGACCTTAATTGACACCAGGAGATGCTGATTGCCACAGCTGTGTCACATCCCTGCTTTTAAAAAGGAAAGCGTGAGTGCAAGAGAGAAAAAAGGCAAATTGAAGGATAACAGACTGGCCAGTGACCAAGAGGAGAAATAGAAGAAGAAAGAGGTTGAAAAGAAAATGGAAGACAGAAAGGGAGAGAGTGCCCAAGCTTATATAGTTTGGTATGGCCATAGTAACTGGAGGTGGTGATAGGGGCACTCCTACTGAGCACTTTCTTGGAAAGTAGTAGCAACCTGAATGATGGCATCTCACCACAAGGGCCAAAGATGAACAGTGGGAGAGATAACTGAGGTTTTTTTAGGTTTCCCCCCAGAAAGTAGAAGGGCAGCAGGGAATGGAGCCCAATTAAGAATGTTGATTGCATCTGTCGGCGGGTGTCTCCTTACAATGCAAGGTCCAAGAAGGATAAGTGTAGGAGATGCCAGTTTTTAAAGAGAAACATTGGGGCTCGCTGTTTTTATAGTCTGTTCTGCTTTTTAACCTCATTGTTTAAATTTATTTACTTGAATTTTAACCTCCACCTCACCTTTGTTTTTATGGATTATTCATTTACTAAACTGTTTTGAAGCATTGCACTTTGGACACTTGCATTGTTGGATTGTTATAATAAAAGCACTGAACACTTTGCATCTTCCCCTTGCTTTGTGTGGTGTCCTCATTTGCTGAGCTCATCCCTCAGAAAAGTTATCAGCATTGTCGGGTTTAGTCACAGCCTTGGAGAGGAGGTAAGGACAACACCATTTTCCTGAACAAACTCAGACTGCATTATTCAGTCACAAAAGAAAATCAAAGGAAAGGCTAGGAGAACCTGCATCTGACATTGAAATCCTGACCCGTCCAGCTCATCCCGACTTCCCAGAGGCCCTGCAGGAACAGGTTGCTCTGAAAGCATTTTTGAGGGTGGTAACACTGTTAAAGATTCAGCAACAGCTTTGCTTGGCTTCTTGGATCTTTCATGCAGCCCTTGAGTCCCTTGTCACTTTGGACTTAAAAGCTGTCAGGCTCTGGTAGACACTGGATCCACTGTTTCCATCATTAAGACAGGAATACTGCTACAAGAAGACCAAGTAACGGCAGAGGGCTGGGGGGACTCCTGCTTGCTTGGAGACGGTGACTGGTTAGGATATCGTTATTCAAAAAAAGAAGTGCCTGAAATTCCACCTCGGCCCACTCGACTCCGAGCACAAATTTTCATTGGCTCCCATGAAGGAGGAGTGTATATTGGGGACGGACTTCCTAACCACTCAAGAAGTGGTTCTGGACTTTGCTAGAAGGTGCTGCAACTTCGTAACCATGAGGTGGCAATAAGACACTCCCTCAGCCTTCTCAGCTCCAATGCCTAGTCTCCTCTCAAGCTTGACGCTCTGCAAAACAGGAAATACCACCAAAATTGCCTGCCCCTCCCAATGCCAGTCCTGTAGCCAATCAAGAAACTACCTCCCTCGGATGCTACTTTGGCCATGGTTGTGGCTTTGTGGTAGTGAAACTCTTCTGGACTGTCTCAACAATAAGATCATCTCTTCTCTCAGTTGCTTGAACACTTTTCGGATATCTTTGCTGCTAGTGATGAGGAGTGAACTAGGACAGAGTTAACCAAGCACACCATCAGCATGGGTGATGCTGTCCCCATTCACCTGCATCCCTGACATCTACCATTTGCCAAATGCCAAATCACTGATTAAAAGATAAAAGAAATGGCAGCAGTAAGAGTGATTGAAACCTTGCCCAGTCCAGTTGCAGCACCTACCTTTCTCAAACATTCAGAGGATGGAAACTGGTGGTACCGCATTGATTACCATCAGCTAAACGCAGTCACCAGGCCCGACTTATACCCCATGCCCCAGATTGATGATACACTAGAATCCATCAGTGGCTTGAGCTGGTTCAGTTCCCTGGACTTGGAGAAGATGGTCTTTATCATCAGACAGGGACTGTGGCACTATAATGACATACCATTTGGTTTATACAACACACCCACAATATCCGAGCACCTGATGGAACGGGACCTTGCTGGTATACCACCTGGTCACTTATTGTATATCTGGTTGACTTGCACACCCCCAACTTTGATAAAGCATTACAGTACCTGGAAGAAGTATTCTTCGCCATCAGGGCTGGCAAACTACAGCTCATCCCAAAAAAATATCAGTTTTTAAGTTGCAAGGTCAAATTTTTTTGGCACTTCGTCAGCACCGCGGGAATTGCCACTGACCATGAGAAGGTCTCCATCATGCGTGATTGAACTCAACCCCTCAATGTCTCTGAACTCTGCAGCTTCCTGGATCTCACATCATATTATCAGAGGTTTGTCTGGGGTTTCCCCCACCTAGCAGCTCCCTTGCATCGGCTCACATCCCGGGGCTCCACCTTCCAATGAACCCCTGAGTCTAAGGTCGCCTTTTGTCAGCTCAGAGAAGCACTTCGCACTGCACCCATCCTGGCTGTCCCAGACCTGATGAAACCATTTATAATAGGCACTGACACCAGCAATCAGGGCACCGGAGCAGTCCTATCCCAACCTTAGGAGGGTGGTGAGAGGGTCGTTGGGTATTTCACTCGCTGCCTGAGCAAGCCAGAGAAAAGCTATTGTGTCACCAGGAGAGAATTGCTCACCATTATATCTGGTTTGTACCACTTCCTACCCTACTTGTATGGTAAACCCTTCACCCTGTGGACAGATCACGCCTTGCTCACGTGGTTCTTAAACTTCAAAAAGCCCAGTTGGGACGCTGGCTCAAGACTGTTCTGGGATACCAGTTTAATATCAAGCACAAGGCTGTAACATGGAATTCAAACGCCAACACTCTTTCTTGCCATCCCTGCCCCATAAGTAACTGTCATCATTGTGCCCAGGCAGAATAATGCCAGACAGCCATTGCTGAGTGCCATGCATTGACACTAAAACTTATAGAGCTCCTCAGTATGCATGGCCTTGGCATAGATGAGATCAAACAGGCACAGGACTTAGATGGCAACATGTGCAAACTCAGGGGTTGGTTAAAGGAGGGGCAACATCCTACATGGGCAGAAACTGTGCTGCATGGTCCCGCCCTGTCTAATGCAGTTTACTGCAACATATTGATTTAAACCTGCAATGTAATAATGATCTGAGTGGTACATGTTATAAGAACAACAAGAAAACAAGAGAAAGGTTTTGGGGGTTCACTCCATATACTTGGAAAAAAATAACTTTATATTGCAACAGAGTAGTCTTTTAAGACTGGGCCTAAAATACGTTGACTGACTACTAAGAGAAATGTGGCATTTTTATAGAGAGCTGGGTAGAAGAGGCGTGGTCTTGAGGCTGGAAGTGAAAGTGATGAGAGCCTTGGGGGTGGAGGCGGGACCGGAAGTGCACTCTGTGTAAGAACTGGAAGTGTTGTTAGGTGGGTTTGGCTTCTAGCGATCTGCAGAAAAAAGCAGAGAGGCATATATACACCATGTCAACATTTGGTCCGGCATTATCACACACTTAGTCGAGCCCATCGATTGTTTCCCAAGCGCATTTGTGTGACATTGTCCAATACTGTTTTCTTACAAATCAAGTCTCTGTGATGTCTATGAATTCATTTGTCATTTTTGTTAGTAAAGTAATTGCATTCTTTCAGTTGTTGTACTAAAAACAACTAAAAAGAAACTACATAAAAAAATGAAAATGAGGACACTCTAGTGTCGAGATTCCTTATTTTAGTTGAAGGACAGTCAATTTATGTATATAAATTGTCCTTTACTAAGGAAATCCTCTAAGTGTTTAAAATGATTTACAGACAACACAGAATCACAGATATACACAATCATACACATAAGCAAGCATATCCATTTAAATAAAGTTAATAAAAATGCATAGAATTTTGATTAAAGGTAACAGAAGTAAGCTTGCAGAAGAACCATTTCACAAAAGAACTTGCCAGTATACAATTGAGGTAAAAAAGTAAAAAAAAAAATTGTTGCCTCAAAACTGCAGATTGCCTTTTACTGTATCATGCATTAGGTCAAAATCTGCAGTCCGTAATTGTTGTAGTATTGCATGATAGTCTGGTACTGTAATTGTAAACATTAATGCCTAAGATTCCAGATCATACTGACGTGACTAGCAGTAGATTTATGGGAAGAGGAAGATAGAAAGATTAGCTTCCTTATAAGGGGTGTTTAGAACTTTCCCAAATTTTCCCAAAAATCTGAATCAGTGACTTGGTGAAGACCCTGCATGAAACTTCAAGCACATCCTCTCATCCTGCAAAGTACCATGATGTGCTTGGAGAAGAACAACATAATGCACCAAACTATTGAAATAAGTACAATATCCTTTGTCTGGCAAGAACTGTATGCACCTCCTGCAGAGACACCATAGGTGCCAAGATACTGGAACTAGATTGTGACTAGAATGTGACTGTTGACCTTGATAAAAGATAAATATTTTGTCCAGAGAGAGCCACTATAACCTTCAGAACAGACTTTGTCTAGTGGGCCAGTAGTCTGAAGGCTGTATTTATCTCAAAGCTCACAGTGTTCTGCGAATGTGCAGTCTGTGAGTAGAAATATCTAAGATACACTGAGTTTTAATTAGGAGGTCCTCCTGATGATCCCTGAGAAACGTATGCCACTCATCAGAACGCATTTGAAGATCCCCTTGCTATGACCAAAGTTAGGTTCTGCACGTTTAAAGGATTGAACCATGTGGTCCTATGTGCTTGAACTATATATTAAAACAGCAGGTGCTACATAAGAAGACTGAGAAGAAAAATACAATAGGATCAGTAGCTAAGGAAAACCAGAGTGGGTGCTCTATAGACAATGACTTTCTTTCTTACAATTGTCTTTGGAGTTTTTAAAAGTTTTGCATTTGTGATCATAATATATATCTTAAAAGTATGTATTTATTACTTTTGTGAAGTAAAGGGAGGGGCAAGATCATTTGAAGCATTACATGTTAGAATGAGGATTTAGAAATTGGCCCTAAACTTTGTGGTCATATGGTCATAGTTCTTAGTGTTAGTAATACATTTTGGATTAACAACAAGTAAGAAATAGAACAATTTGAATAGTTTATTGCAGTACTAAATTCTATGACCTCTTGTATCTTGCTTAGAAATGCAAGTGATCATTTTCTTGTACTAGGTACACATCACAATACTACTACTGCTGCTATTACTTCTTGAAATAAAGGAATTATCTTTTTAGTAAGCTGCACAGTGCTAAAAGTCTTAGTTTTCTACTTGAAAAAAGGAGGTATTGGATAATGCAGTAAAGAAAACTCTAAATAACAGACTGATGTTGAAGCACTTATCGAAATGAATTGAACTTGAACATGAACTTCATGATAACAGCTATGTTTTTTGCTAAATAAGCAAAACTAATATTATGTCCGTTGAATTTGAAAGCTGACACTATCATGTTACAGATCCATCATTTCTATCAGAAGTTTTGCTTTTTCTGTATTTGTAAATAAGCAGTTATTTCTCATCCAACATGTTTAACTCATTGAAGCAATGCATTAAAGATACAGTTGGAGGATCATCATTAGGTTTCACTGATAAATATAACCGCATGCCACCCATGGTATGAATTAAAGTGAATATTATGCTTCCAGACTTTACTACCTAACTGTAACAAGGACACCATATCAAAGTTTAGAAAAGTATTTTTATAATTACATTTTTGAACCTATCGAAAATGCTCTGATAAGTATCAGCTACATATTGCAATTGTGTCTAAATGCCTAACACATTTTTAAGCCTTTCTGGTAGAATGGTGTTACAGCATGAAAAGCTCAGATCAATTCCAATTCAATAATAACTGCATTCCTTTGAAAGATAACAGTGGCATTTACAAGGAGGATTGAGGCTTGTTTATTAACCAGTATGAAAGCCTACCTCTTACATAGGTTGTAGTGCCTAAAATGAACGATGAGTTGTGATACTGTTATTATTTCAAGGGCATCAGAAAGCAGTGTTAGAAATTCATTATTAAGTATGTTGGGATATACATTTTAAATATAGGCCTAGCAATGGTTTCTTTTTCCGCTGCAACTTTAAATTTAATCTGAACTTTGACCTTTTATTTAAATTAAGACTAAATCCCGCAAAAATAAGGTAATAGTGTTTTCACTAATTTAGTTATGACTAGGATTTAAAACCGAGCGCCAGGGCAGACACGGGCACAAATCAGTGTGCTTCTTCTAACTGCGGTCCCAAGCCCAGATAAATCGGAGGATTACATCAGGAAGGTTATGACATCTGGTATAAAATTTTGCCAGATCAGTATGTGGACAACGATACAAATTTCCATACCTGATCGGTCGAGGCCAGGGTTAACAACAGCCACCACCAGCACTGTTAGCCAACAGACTGGGGAGATTTGTCCGGAGACAGAAGGAGAGGAGGAAGGTAAAGACAGTGGAACTAAGGGTAGGAACTTTAAACGTTGGCAGTATGTCTGGTAAGGGAAGAGAGTTAGCTGATATGATGGAGAGAAGGAAGGCTGATGTATTGTGCGTGCAAGAGACTAAATGGAAGGGGAGTAAGGTCAGGTGGATCAGAGGTGGATTCAAATTGTTCTATCATGGTGTGATGGGAGGGGAAATGGAGTAGGGGCTTAATCTGAAGGAACAGTATGTCAAGAGTGTTTTGGAGGTTAAAATATTGTCAGACAGAGTAATGATTATGAAGTTGGAATTGGAGGTGTGATGATGAATGTTGTTAGTGCATATGCCCCGCAATCTGAGTATGCGATGGATTAGAAAGAAGATTTTTGGAGTGAGTTGGATGAGATGATGAACAGTGTACTCAAGGGACAGAAAGTGGTGATTGGAGCAGATTTCAATGGACATGTTGGTGAAGAGAACAGAATACGTGGTGAATACGTATTTTAAGAAGAGGGAGGAACATAAGGTGACATATAAGAGTGGAGGAAGATGCACACAGATAGATTATATCCTATGCAGAAGAGTCAATCTGAAGGAGATTGAAGACTGCAAAGTGGTAGAAGGGGAAAGTGTAGTTAAGCAACATAGGATGGTGGTCTGAAGGATGATGTTGGAGATCAAGAAGAAGAGGAGGAGAGGAAGAGCAGAGCAAAGAATCAAACATGTTGGAAGTTGAAAAAGGAAGACTGCAAGGTTGAGTTTAGGGAGGAAGTAAGACAGGCATTGGGTGGCAATGAAGAGTTGCCAGACAGCTGGGCAACTGCAGCAGAAGTAGTAAGAGTGGCATCTGGACAGAGGAAGGAAGAAAAGTAAACCTGGTGGTGGAATGGGAAAGTACAGGAGAGTATACAGAGGAAGAGGATGGTGAAGAAGAAGTGGGATAGTCAGAGAGATGCAGAAAGTAGACAAGAGTACAAGGAGATAAGGCACAAGTTGAAGAGAGAGGCGGCGAAGGCTAAAGAAAAGGCGTATGATGAGTTGTATGAGAGGCTGGACACTAAGGAGGGAGAAAAGGACCTGTATCGATTGGCTAGACAGAGGGACCAAGCTGGTAAAGATGTGCAACAGGTTAGGGTGATAAAGGATAAAGATAGAAACATGCTCACAAGTGAGGAGGGTGTGTTGAGCAGATGGAAAGAGTACTTTGAGTGACTGATGAATGAAAAGAATGAGAGAGAGAGAAGGCTGGATGATGTGGAGATAGTAAATCAGGAAGTACAAAGGATTAGTAAGGAGGAAGTAAAGACAGCTATGAAAAGGATGAAGAATGGAAAAGCCGTTGGTCCAGATGATATACCTGTGGAAGCATGGAGGTGTTTAGGAGACATGGCAATAGAGTTTTTAACCAGATTGTTTAATGGAATCTTGGAAAGTGAGAGGATGCCTGAGGAGTGGAGAAGAAGCGTATTCGTACCGATATTTAAGAATAAGGAGGATGTGCAGAGCTGTACTAACTACAGGGAGATAAAATTGATGAGCTACAGCATGAAGTTATGGGAAAGAGTAGTGGAAGCTAGGTTAAGAAGGGAGGTGATGATTAGTGAGCAGCAGTATGGTTTCATGCCAGGAAAGAGTACCACAGATTCAATGTTTGCTCTGAGGGTGTTGATGGACAAGTATAGAGAAGCACAGAAGAAGTTGCATTGTGCCTTTGTGGACCTGTAGAAAGCATATGACCGGGTGCCTCGAGAGGAGTTGTGGTATTGTATGAGGAAGTTGAGAGTGGCAGAGAGGTATGTAAGAGTTGTACAGGATATGTATGAGGGAAGTGTGACAGTGGTGAAAACTGCAGTAGGAGTGATGGATGCATTCAATGTGGAGATGGGATTACATCAGGGATCGACTCTGAGCCCTTTCTTATTTGCAATGGTAATGGACAGGTTGACAGACGAAGTTAGACAGGAGTCCCCGTGGAATATGATGTTTGCTGATGACATTGTGATCTGTAGCGATAGTAGGGAGCAGGTTGAGGAGAGCCTGGAGAGTTGGAGGTTTGCTATAGTGAGGAGATGAATGAAGGTCAGTAAGAATAAGACAGAATACATGTGTGTAAATGAGTGGGAGGTCAGAGGAATTGTGAAGATGCAGGGAGTAGAGCTGGTGAGGATGGATGAGTTTAAATATTTGGAATCAAGTGTTGGAGGTGAAAAAGAGAGTGCAGGCCGGCGGGAATGGATGGAGAAGAGTGTCAGGAGTGATTTGTGACAGATGGGTATCAGCAAGAGTGAAAGGGGAGGTCCACAGGACAGTAGTGAGACCAGCTACTATATGTTATATGGGTTAGAGACAGTGGCACTGACCAAAAAAGCAGGAGACAGAATTGAAGGTGGCAGAGGTAAAGATGTTAATGATTTTCACTGGGTGTGATGGGGATGGACAGGATTAGAAATGAGTACATTTGAGGGTCAGCTCAAGTTGGATGGTTGGGAGACAAAGTCAGAGAGGTGAGACTGCGTTGGTTTGGCCATGTGCAGAGGGGAGATGCTGGGTATATTGGGAGAATCATGCTAAGAATAGAGCTGTCAGGCAAGAGGAAAAGAGGAAGGCCTAAGAGAAGGTTTATGGATATAGTGAGAGAGGAAATGCTGGAGGTGGGTGTAACAGAGCTAGATGCAGAGGACAGGACGATATGGAAGAAGATGATCCGCTGTGGCAACCCCTAACAGGAACAGCCAAAAGAAGAAGTTAAGACTAGGATTTAATTTTAGAAACAAAAATTGTTTCCTGTTATTAAGTTAAAATTACTAGGTGGTGTGCTCAATTTGCAAAACAGTTTGACCATGCAAAAGTGAATCTGACTTTATTTCTCTATTCCTACCGATCATTATGAGTACATGGCTGCCAGAACTAGCTCTTGCTGACCATAATGCCAGATGCTGGGAGACAAAAAGTCTAAACAGCACAAACAATGCTTAAATTATAAAAATACTGCATGCAAAAAGTCTCTGACACACACCCACAAAATTAGTGAAAAATAAATATATCAAATTGGTTAATTCAATGATTTCTTTTTAAACATTATTGTTTTGTTATTTGTTTTTTATTTCATTCTTTTATTGAATATTGGTGACATAAAGCATAGAGATTTTAGTCATTTGCAATGTTAGCATGGATCACTGGGTATTGTCCCCTATATATGCTTGAAATGTCACACGATTTTGTTGACCACCTTCTTTAAGGGTGAGTAGCATGCTCTGTAATAGTTTTGCTTTCATTAGACTCAGAAAATATTTTTTTTTTCATCACTAATGGCTTTAAAATTTGCTAATGTTGCGTTAATGTATTTAACATAATACCATGCTCCTTTTTCATGTCAGTTTCTAGCCCACTTAACCTGGGTCACAGGGGGTGCTGGAGCCTATCCCAGCTAACATTAGGGACAAGGCAGAAACAACCCTTGGACAGGGCACCAGTGCATCATAGGGCAAGCACACATGTTGCCCATTCAGCTAATGAGAGGAAATTGGAGTGCCTGGAGAAAACCCATACAGATGTCGCGAGAGCATGGTTTGAGTCCTACATCTTGGGCAGATCCTACAGTGTGTCCTGGTATGGGGAATTGTCAAAGGCATACCAGTCATGCACTTGTGTACCCCAAGGATCAGTGCTAGGTCCTCTACTCTTTTCTCTGTACACCTCCTTGCTGGGCTCCATCATCCAATTGTTTGGGTTATCTCATCAGTACTATGCAGATGATATACAGCTATACTTGTCATTCACCCTGGAGAAAATTCGGTATCAGCATGTCTTACTGATATCTCAACCGGGATGCAGGGATCACGACCTACAGATCAAACCTGGCAAAAATTGAGCTTCTTGTGATCCCGGCCAGTCAATCTGTTCTTATCTTCCTATCTCTGTACAGCTTTGCTCACTGTCGTTAACACCCACCAGTTCAGTTTGCAACCTTGTGGTGGAGATTGAAGAGCAGCTATCTTCTTCTGACCACATTTCTACTGTTTCTCATTCATGCAGGTTCATGCTGCACAACATCTGCAAGATCAGACCTTTTCTGATAGCGTATGCAGCACAACTGCTGGTCCAGGCTTTGGTCTTGTTACATCTGGACTACTGCAAATCACTTCTGCCAGGAGCACCTATACAGTATATGGTATTAAAGCCACTGTAGATGATCCAGAATGCAGTTGCCATTTAACCAGCTGAGACCGCACATATCACTCCTCTTTTTTGTGTGGTTCAGGTTGCTACACAGGCTCCCTATAGCAGCACGCATCAAGTTCAGATTCCTGATACTTACCTACAGAGTAGTCAGTGGGTTAGAACCTGAGTATATGGAGACACTCAGGTCTGCCAGGGAACAGTGACTGGTGATGCCATTTCTATAAGGAATCAAGTCTCAATCCAGACTCTTTTTGTGTGGTTCAAAGATGGTCCCACCTCCATCAGCACTGCTGACTCCCTCAGTGTATTCAGGAAGTAATTAAAGACACATCTGTTTTGTCAATATCTGTCTATTTGAAAAGGAAAAAATCTTTCTGCTGTGATACTTTATATTCTTTGCTATTCAAGTGTAATTGTTTTATTGATTGTAAATGTATGAATTATTACATCTTTTACTTGTGGCAATCAACATTTGTTACCTGTCCTGTTACACTTGTTGAACTTTGACTTTTGTAAGTCGTTTTGGATAAAAGCATCTGTTAAAGCATGCAAACACCACGCAGGGAGGACCCAAGATGTGAACCCTTGTCACCTTACTGCTTGGCAGCAGCACAGCCACTATGTTATCATGCCACCCAATGCTCCTTTGTTTCTTCATATATATGATTTAATGTTTCCAGCATTAATTCTCAATGATGATTTGTTATGTGAAACCCAGACTGTACATTGTAGAACAGTTCTAAAAATGAATATGTAAACCAAGAGAGACTGGAATATCAATAATTTCATTCTGTTTTGTACGTCAATGTAAAAATGGCTTCTGAGAAAGATTTGTAATGGGAGGGGAATGAGAAAATAACAGAGGCAGGATGGACAGGATGGAATTGATCAATGAAGCAGAATTGGTGTGATTTGTTAAATAATGAAAGCAAATAGTGTTTTGTAAGCAAGCACCACAGAACAACATGCCTAACAAAAAGTATGTACTATAACGCTTGTAAAGAATGAAATATGTACTTAAATGACAAGGAAATTGAGATTTGGGAGAAAGCTTAAGGGCTCTAGTGATGGTTGCTGTGGTTTGTTAATGACTTCTCTCTTCCTCCTTCTACAGAATAGAAGACTGACAGCCATTCTACTTCTGACATCCCATCCATTGTCCACTCTCCAGAACTCGCCCCTTTGTGCCCGGAAGCCATATGACCAGCACTTCAGCCATCTTTGAGTTTGTTCTGCTTTAAAATCTTGTCTGGAAAGATATTTCCACAACTTCTTGCACAACTTTCCACAATTCTTTTGTTTTTGTGCAAACCTACAGTTATACAAGATCACCTTTCACATTGTTGAGTCTCCTTTTACAATATATACTGTATAACTAAACCAATCTATTCAATCCACTATATATATTCACATCAATTTACCTCTTCCAAAGTATATATTCAAACCAATAATAATACAGTGTATGTATTAATCAATTTCTATATATTTGTGATATTTATGAACCAATATTTTTTTCACCTGAGCAGGTCCCAATAATATAAATATACAAACATGGAAACTGAGTGCATAAAATGAGAAAAGCTTACTTTTCTTCAAAATCAGAAGATATCCAGCACCTCTATCATCTCAGAACTGTTAGAAACCACCTGGACCCTGGTATACTCATCTACAGTCCAGTCTTATCATGGAACAGTTGCAAGCAAAATGCCATTCCTCTGAGGTGGAAATAAAGCCAGACAATGCACTTATACAGTACATAAAAATGAAAGGGTTGGGGTGCAGATATAGACTTTTTAGTTAATCTATACTAATAAACGGCAAAGCCCTCACTGACTGACTGACTGACTGACTGACTCACTCACTCACTCACTCACTGACTCATCACTAATTCTCCAACTTCCCGTGTAGGTAGAAGGCTGAAATTTAGCAGGCTCATTCCTTACAGCTTACTTACAAAAGTTAGGCAGGTTTCATTTCAGGTTCAAATTCTACGTGTAATGGTCATAACTGGAACCGACTTATGTACATATATACCGGCCCTACCCTGCAGCTCGGTCGCCGTGGGAGGGGTGACGATGAGACGCAACTCCGCCTCACACGGCGACTGAGCTGTAATTGAGTGACTGCCCATATAAGGCCGTCCGTCAGCAGCAATCCAATAGAAACACTGTGCCCCTATATATTCACGGGTGAAGGACTGTGCTTATGCAGACGAAGATGAGATGGTCAGGTGGTGTTTGGCACAAACTCAGCGAAACTGCGAGAGAAACTTTTAAGTGCCGGGTCTTAGCTAACATTACATACAGCCATGGACATCGCACGAGATAGCACAAGCACAGCTGAGAACCTTTGATGCATGTACACCGAGCAGCTCACGGAACTGACTGTGAACGCAGTACGCAGACAAAAAGCAAGAGCTCCAAAGAGCGCTGAACAAAAAACGCAGTACACAATTGAGAAGGCAGCAAAAGAATATGAAGAGACTGACGCATACAAGTATATTCATAAGTGCAGCTACTGCGGAAACAAAGCACACGGTGGAAAAAGTCAATATCCAGCTAAAGGAAGACAGTGTTAAAAAAACCAGTGCATGCAGTGTGTGATGTCTCAAATAAAGAGGAAGACGTGCTGTTTATTGATGCAATAAGAAAGAAATCAATGAATGAAACCTGTTATCTTTACAACGATTGACAAACACGGAATGTAACTTGAACACAACACATCCTCCAAATACGAACCTGATTGAAAGAAATAATGATAATCAAATCCTTGATGAAAGCAACACTCGTAACAGTCACAAAACAATTACATTGACAATCATGTTAAGTTACTTTTAAAATGATCCCTTTTCTTTTTCATAACTTCTTTAACACACTACTTCACCGCTGCGAAGCACGGGTATTCTGCTATATATATATATACCCCGATCTACATACTGTCAAATAAACAACACACACGCCGTGGGGCAATGCAAGAGGCTTTGCGCTGGTGTCCGAGGTTCAATTCCCGAGGGGGGGGTGCAGTGAATGTGTACGCCTGATGAGCCCAGAAAACACATGTTGCATACTCTTTGCATTATTTGACAGTAAAACTATTTCAATATATATATATATATATATAATCTTCATTTGGGTCTTGATCTTTGTTTGTCCGTGAATGAATTAGAAGAAGCACTAGATGGCAGTAGAGAGACAGCTAAAACATAGGCATTGCATTAAGAATCTCCTCCAGGCTTATACTACTGAAGACTGTAGTACTTCAGTCACACCTCAAAACGCAGACATTCCAACTAAACAAATTGTTGTGCTTTAAATTAACTAAAAAGATCTTTATGTAGATCTTGATCTTTGTCCTCGAATTCCATGCATGCGTAGAACACCTTCCAGTTTGGTACGTTGTTGTTACTCACGGATGTGAACAATGTGCTGGAATAACGAAAGGGGTGGTGGACAGTGTTACGCTGATTAGCTCCTGAGGCCTGGTTAGAGAATGAGATTGCCGAAGATAAAAGGTACGTGCCTATGTAACATATCAATGAAAGAAACACAGTAGGTAAAATGAATGACAACGTAACAGCACGTTCCGGAAATTATTATTGTTACGTTGTAGCCGGCGAGTGCTGCGCGTCTCACAGTTGTACATGCTCACATGTCAGTGATGTGATCTCTATGTATGC
The DNA here is from genome assembly GCF_016835505.1 of Polypterus senegalus. Lineage (NCBI taxonomy): Eukaryota > Metazoa > Chordata > Cladistia > Polypteriformes > Polypteridae > Polypterus > Polypterus senegalus. Next base: position 99,356,742 of record NC_053158.1, read on the forward strand.
TTTAAAGAGCCTGAATACCTATGTGTCCCCCTTTAATAACCATTGCTCCGTGTATATTGCCTTACTCTTTGGATTGCCACAAAGCAACCTGCGAGATTGGAGAAAGGTTGAGAAGACATCTTCAGATGAAACAACAGCGTCCTGAAAACGAGACGGACTGTGAACAGACAGAAACAGAAATGCTCCTACACCACCACATAATTACGATTCGGATAGTGATTCCGAGTGGGCCGTTCCTAACGAATTTTTCTTTTTTAATTTTGTTTCCCTTATAAAAAATCATAATGCTGTGCGACGAAGGGCCCAGTTCATGACTGGCAGCCGCTTTTAAACAGGTAGCCCTTCACAGACAATTTTAACATGCGCAACGTAGTTGGGCGCACATGGCTAGTATATGTACAGTATATATATATATATACACATGCACGCACACATACACATATATATACACACACATATGTATGTGTGTATATATGTAGATATGTATATATATGTATATGCATGTGTTTATATGTATGTATATATATACAATATGTGTATATGTACTGTATATACAGTATGTAGATATGTATGTATATGTATATGTTATTATGTGTGTGTGTGTATGTATATATATGTGTGTGTATATATGTATGTGTGTGTATATGTAGATATGTATATATATATATATATATACATATATGTATATATATATATATCTGTGGATGTATGTGTATACAGTATATATGTATGTATATATATATATATATATATACAGTATATGTGTGTATATGTATATATGTAGTGTCACAAAAACGAGACATAAACAGATAAAGGTTTGGGGCATCCACCCGTATAATATGGTATCCCGACTGCAAAAGTCGTTTTTAACAGATAACCAGCACTGAAGTGCATACAACTGAGTCCAGAACAAGACTGATGGAAAAGGGGCAGGCTTTTAAAGGGGAAGACAGGAAGTGAGGTCATAAGGATCGGGCATGTGTTCTTCATTCATTGGATCGAGCCCGGACGTGATGTCAGAGGGGCCGGAGCTGGTAAGGTCTACTTCCATTGGCTCTGTCCCGGAAGTGACGTCAAGAGAGCCAGGTGGAATCTCCCAGGAATGGTCTACAGGAAAGGGAGAAAAAGAGTCAGTGCACTCTGCCACATCACGGCATGCCTCAGAACTGCCTTCACTCAAGCCCTTTAGCTGCCTCCCATGCACACGTGTGTGACAGTAAATATGCATATATATGTATATGTGTGTGTGTGTTTGTATATATATATATATATATATATGACAGCAACACTCATAAAAGTGACAAAACAATTACATTGACAATAATGTTACGTTATTTTTAAAATGTTTTCTTTTCTTTTTCATTACTTCTTTAACACACTACTTCTTCGCTGTGAAGCGTGGGTATTTTGCTAGTATATATATATATATATAGGTAAAACAGAATGAATTATTAAACATAAGGAAAAGGATTGAATGTAACTCAAGGTTTAACAAAATGTAGCTTAAAGGCTATGCATGTGAGGTCTCTGCCTCATCTTAGAGAAACCACCAATGGGATTTCCCAAGGTTAGAATGAGGTAAATGAGTAATGGACACTCATTTAGAAAGCAAGGATAAACTAATGGGAAAGTCAATACAGGGTGGTCCAGATCTAATTATGCAGATCCAGATCGTCTGGATGACTTTGATTTATGTGGGGACGATTCCAGTTTGGCGCAAAGATGATTCGCACACTTCTCGATGGTCTGGGATTTTTCAGGTGATTTTCTATGTAATGAACTTAATAAGTTATAGCGTAACGAAAATTGCATAATTAGATCTGGACCACCCTATGCAGACTTCCTATGAAGCGTAAGGTGAATATAATGATCTATAAACACTTCTCCTAAGGAAGTAGCTTTCAGAGTAATGGGAGAATCAATATGAGTAAGAAATTACTTGTGACTTTAGTTGATAGAATAAGGTGATACAATTTTGCATATTAAGAATAAGATGACAGGCTGTAATAGATTTAATCATAGAAGAGTATAGAAGATGATAATTGTTTAATTGATTGCTGACTCCATGGACTGAGATATTTGTGCTAGTCTGTTTTTCCCATGACACAGAAAAATAGCAGAACAGGTGCTCTGGACAGGTCAAAATTTGACATTTTTGCTTATTCAGAAGGCAGTTTATCCTGGAGAACGGTATAATGATGAATGCCTGCAGACAAGAGTGAAGCCCAGTGAAGGGTTTCTGCAGGTTTGCAGTTGCATTTCCACAAGAAGAGTTGGCAATGTAATGAAAATTGATGGCCCTCTCACTGCTGTGGGTTATAGACAGACTTTTATCAATCATGCAGTACCATCTGGGAGACACCTGATCAGTCCAAACTTCATTTTGCTGCAATGGTAATGACCCCAAACACATATTCAAAATCATAATAAAACTATTAGCAGTGAAAAGAGGAAAAGGGAATCCTCTAAGGGGTTGTATGGTTATTTATCAATTTGGGTTTAAGTATATTTTAAAATTTCCCATTGTTTATTTTAATTTTTAATTATTACTATGTATTTTTGTGATTTATATTGTTTTTGTTTATTATTCTGTAATCATGTACTGTCACTTAAAATGGGTGTACAATCCTTGTGTTCTGTGAATGGAATTCCAAGAGGTGGGTCCACCCTGACGTCGTACCTTTGTGACCACCTTTAAATTCCAGTGGAAGAGATGGCTTCCCTCAGGTTATCATTGAAAGTTATAGAAGTTAATATTGTAATACTGTTTTCATTTGATTTTTCTGGCTTTGCTTTGAGGATTTCATTGGATTCTGAGTATTGGATTACGGATTGGCCTTGGGTTGCTTTAATAGGTAAACCCTTTTTGCCCCGTTTCATCATTTTGTTCTTTTTGTGTTTCCTTTTGTTTTCTTTAAAAAACTCTTAATTTGCAAAGATTCTTGTTTTGAACTAGTCCGGTCAAGTTAAAGGTTCAAGGTAATCATCTGTTTTGAAAGGCATTTTTCATATATTTGAATTATTTTAAGTGTTTTGAAGTTTTAGGACCAGCTTCCCATTTTTGGGCATGCTAGGACAAAAGCCTGCAGTAAGTGTTTGAGCTGGTCAGCAAAAATTCTGTGTGCTTTATGGGATTTTTTGTGGACCTCACACACCCTTTTTGCTTTGTTTGAGACTCCATTTCACAATAGGTTTGGCCTCAAAAGAGCCCAGAGCACAACATCATATAGCCAGTATCGTATTACCTGCAGAGACAGATGCAAGTAAAGCAGCCAAAGTCAGCAGTATATTTGTGGCGATTATTCCAAGTGGTCACATACAAATTCAGGAGTACTGTGTTATTGAGCAGCTTTGACAGTTGCCCCCAGAGTTCCTGGGTGAAACAAGTTGAGGGTGCTAGCTTTAAAAGCGAGACATAAGAAGCTAGCAGAATCGCAATTAGTGGTGTCTTCTTATTTCAATGCTTCACTGCACAACTGGATTTAATTACTCTCTTGATTTATGCTCTTGTCCTGTGGCCGCTTGTTCATATGAAATTGTCTGGCTTGAAAAACATTTTCATCTGGGAACACTCCTAACTTCTACAAATCTTTACATACATTGGCATCTTAGGACAAAACTTTACATAATGTTCATGAGGTTGTTCACAGGAAACAACACCTTCATCTGCATCTATGAAACTGGACAATTTTGTGAGTATTTATCATTTTGAGCTCAGTGTTTTATTGGATTCTATTGTATCTGCAAAATTAATAATTTTTGTCTTTTACAATTATATGTGTATGCACAAACTTTAAAAAAAGGTACAGTCCACTAAGGAACTACTGAACTAAGTACTTTGTCTGGTGGATATCACGCATCTTTATCTTGGCAGCCAATCTGATATGATTGTTATGTTACATTTCTCACATCTTTTTGCATCTTATTTAATAGAGTAAACTTAGAATACACAGTAATCATGGGTCCAAAACATGTTTGAGGATTTTCATATCCATGCCCTTAACCCCTGTGAATTGCATGGGATTACTGAACTTTAATTAATTAAATAATAATTCACTGTTTGATGACATGAGACACAAAGGGGCCAACAACAGGAGAGAAGTACTTCATTTTATCAGAAGGGAAAGGAAAAAATGCTGTACAATGTGGGAGATGTATTTTCTTTCTGTGATATCCCAGCAATAGGGATTTTGAGGAGGACTGAACCAGCTCCAGGTTTGCCTAAGGGTAAATGCAGAATAGTATTAGTTCAAAATCAGAGAGAGAGAGAGAGAAATGAAGTCTGTAATACACTTGAGGACATGGTGAAAACTGGCAGCAGTAAATTCCTGAGCTGTAGCATAGAAATCCAACTCTTGGTATCTGAAAAACGTCTTCCAAGGAATGAAAGATGGAAATAAAGGATGATGTCTTGGGAAATTCAATGGAAAAACAGCAGATTTATACCATTTAGTCTTGTAGCCAGACAGGACTTTTTAGAAGTTAAACCAGTTAAGGACATGGGGAATATGAACATGTGAATTAAAAGTGGAACATCATCAGAAGACTGTAGCAGTCATTTAGATTGAGAAATGTAGTGCAGTCTTGAGAGGCTCTAACAAAACAATAAAGAGTGGTGGGGAGAGTGAATAAACCTTTCTGGTCCAGAAGAGAATTCTCTGAGAGAATGGTTATTTAAACAAAATGAGAGAACAATTAAAATCATCAAAAAGCTTTGTTTATCTAAAGTGAAATGTCAAAAAAGTACTGGTAACTGAATGAATCTTTGATATGCGAAGAAAATACCTAAAAAGGTAATGACTCCTATTTCTTTCACCCACTGACAGAGAAAGGCCATCGTATTGTTTTCTTCCTAATGCTAACCCCAACTAATCTCAAATTGTTCCAGCGATAATGGTCCTCCATCTCTATGAAGTTTGCCAATAGGGCCTTGATTCCTTATTAAAACTGCAAATCTTCATAGTGTGCTGGTTAGTTTTGACCTTCTTTTTGCAGTAATTTGAAACCTGTTTTCAGTGGGTTCATTTAAACCTGGACCTTTGTGTGGTTATGCTGGATCATACTATTTAAAGAATTTTTCTGTTTCAACACAAAATTGTTCATCTCTTCAAGAAAGAGGGTACGAGGGGACAGGGGGTCTTAATTTGTGCTGTCTTCAGCTTGGGATGACTTAATTACTGAACTGGAATGGGATACGTAGGGTCTTCATGATGGAGTAGTCATGATCTAAAGTTAAGAAGGGTAAATCATAGCTAATATGCCCTGAGACTTCTGTATCAGAAAGCATAACATTTCCATGTTAGCCATCTCATCACTGTTGGTAATCTCGGCTACAATGGTTGTGTCATCAGTAAATTTACAAATGGAACTAGAGACATGTCTGACCACACAGTCATAGGTACAAACAGAGTACAGCTGATGACTCAGCACATTAAATCATGGAGTGCCTTTGTTAATGATCGTTGTGGAGGAAGTGATACAACCAACATGCTAGTTTCTGCCATTTAGTCCAAAATCCAGCTGCAGACAGGCAGAGATTAGTGATTGGCCTACTGTATATGGTAGAACTGAGTTAAATGCTGAACTCTAGTCTATAAAAATTACTCTGACATAGAACGTGGACCAGTTATTGCTATGATCTTGACAGCCCCAATGCACAAACGTCCTAATAATTGCTCAAAATGCCCACTAGAGGCAGAAACCATCAACGCTGGTAACTCACACAAAAAGGGCAGCAAAGAATTGTATCAATAAAAAGATTTGTTTCTGAAAAAGGATCTGTTAAACAGTGAATCTTTAAAGAGCACAAAAGGCACATCAGAGAATCCATGAAAAGGCAAACCAAGGCAAAACAAGTCCCAATTTCAAATACAGCAAACAAAGTCAAAAACAAAGCATAACGTTTAAAATCCAGTAACTCAGAAAAAAAGAGCACAGTAATCAACAAAACACATCAGCTCCAAAGTGCATTCAATGAACCACCAGGGACTGCAGCTTGTCAAGTATTTATAGGGCTGAGGGCAGTGTCTTGATGATGACAGGCAGAAAGCCTCTCCTCTTGTGGAATCACATGGGACAAGATACACAGTGTTACACACGTGCATATGGAAGGCATCTAAAGGTCTCAAATGAGAGTTATTCCACAACAGACCAGGGGATGGCGGAGTGCACTAATCCTTTCTCTCTTTCCTCAGCAGACCAGTCACTTGAAATTCCGCCTGACCCTGATGAAGTAACTTCTGGTCCCGACCCTGATGATGTCACTTCCTATGCCTTTCCATAAAACTGCCATCTTTACCTCCTTCAAGTCAGTTCTGTTCTTGACTCGAATCTGTATGCAATTGTGCAACTGATTTACGATTTTGTAGCCAGGTGTCAATTATACGGGAGGCTGCCCAAAACCTTTTACGGACTCTTATCTATTGATTTGACAACAGATAAATAGAATCTATATGACCAACAATTGTAACATAAACAAAGGAATAAAAAATGAACAAAACAGACATAAAAACAGCATTTGAACCCCTATCATTTGGAGGGTTGGGGGGACCCTGGTTAATAAATAAAAGTTATGACAATATGAAAACTGAAGATTGTCCAAAATTTCTGGAATATAATTTGTAATGTATCTGACTTCCAGCCTTTCAAAGCATTTCCTCACAACAGGAGTCAGTGCTTCTTCTCCACAGTCCACTTTTGTCTTTCTTTGGCAAAGTGTTAATTTCTGACTTTCTGAACCATGTGGGAACCATACTGAAGATGTCTGTGAAAACATCAAGTAATTGTTTGCTGTGGTGTTTTAAAATGTGTCCTAAAATCCCATCAGGTCTGGGCACCTTATGGTTGTGAAAATGCTCTTTATGTGATTTACAAAAACAAAGAAGGAAGAGTCATGCAGTTCTGCTGATGATTGTGAAAGAGGTACTTTGTTATTGCAATGAAAGCGTGTACAGAAAGTTATTAAGTTTATCTGGGAGAAAAAAAGTTATTAAATTGGATTAGGCATTAAATTGTTTTATTGTAGAACCTATAAAGCATTCAACAGGTAATTTACACCATGAAAGCTGTTCTACTGACTCTCCAGGGTATCCCTCAACTGATGTTTAACAACATTAATTTTATTCCTGAGCCTACATCTGCTTTTATTATATCTGCTTTGAAATACATTGCAGCAAGCCTTCAGTAAATTACAGATGCCACTGGTGATCTAGGGTTTCTTATTAGGAAATATGATAAAAATGTTTTGTTAGGCACATGGAAATCCACACAATATTTGATGCATCCAGTTACAATTGGGTTATATACTTACCCAGATCTGTTAAGCATTCTCAGTTTTTCCTGAGCCTTTTTAGTTCTGCACTAAACCACTTTTCTTAATGGTTCCTTCCACTTCATTCTCTGCTTATAAGCTGGAAGCGGAAGTACTAGAGATGACTCTCCAAGTCAAGGGATGTAGCAGATGGTACATATCTTTTACAGGGGTGTAACCATGATTCAAAGTGTTTGTTTTCCGTGTGGGACAGGTGACATTTTAATGCTTAAAGTAAATATTGCTTAAATTAGCTTTGATGACGATCCTAGCAACAATGAACAATATAAAAGAATGCAACCATTCATATTCCATAACAATGTTGCTTACTTCCCTGATTGCAGTTAAAACCTTTTGTATAAGTTCTGCTTATTCATTTTCATTGCATTGTGTTTGTTTACTTTCCATGAAGAATAAATATAAACAAAAATTTCTCTAAGATCGAATGACTTTGTTGTGATCTGTTCACATTGGTTCTTTCTTTAATTTAATAGAAAGGTTTCACAGATACATTTCAGCAGCTTTTAGAAGCAGTAAGGTTGCAAGAGATTTGTGATTAGTATTTTGGCTTCCTCCATCAAAATTGTGTTCAATACCAACTAAACTTGCCTGCCTAGTGGTTAGAGTTAGTAGCGCACAGATGTTGTCATTGCAGAATTTAAATGTTCTCCCTTTGTCGGTGTAGCTTTTTCACTCTACTTTTCTATCTTTCTTTTTGCCCTTCAAGGAATTTTATTTGAGATGGGCTCCATTGATTGGGTATTTCATTTTTTTGTGGCATTTATCCGATTTAATGTTTATTTTATTTTTTACTAGATCTAACTTTTGAATTTACCATTTGATTATTTAGTAAATATTTGATCACAAAAAAGAAAAACAAAAAAAAAATTGGCTCTGTATTACTGTCCCTGTGTGAGTATGCGTGTAAACTAGCCTGGTCTTATGCATGACACTATTTGGGAAAGGTTCATCCCCCTTGAAACTCTAAACTGGATTAAATCTATACTAATAAAAGGCAAAGCCCTCACTGACTGACTGACTGACTCACTCACTCACTCACTCATCACTAATTCTCCAACTTCTCGTGTAGGTAGAAGGCTGAAATGTGGCAGGCTTATTCCTTATAGCTTACTTACAAAAGTTAAGCAGGTTTTATTTCGAAATTCTACACATAACGGTCATAATAGTCGACAACGTCCCCCATGTTGAACTTTCTTATTTATGTCCCCATCTTCATGAAATTTGGTAGGCAGCTTCCCTGGGCTAACCAAAACCGATGTACGTACTTATTTCGAGTGGTGTGACGCCACTGTTGGCCACCATATTGAACTTTGCAACGTCACTAATTTTCCAACTTCCCGTGTAGGTAGAAGGCTGACCCCATCTTCATGAAATTTGGTAGGCGGCTTCCCTGAGCTAACCGTGAATCATGTATGTACTTGTAACGGCCAACCCCTTTTACCCAGCTGGCAGCTACACCTCCAAGACCTGTGGCCTGGATAATTTACTGAGAAACCTTACCTGTCAAGCCGCATCTCTACACAAATAAACTTTCCCCCACAATCGACAGTTTAAATGCAATAACACAAAGGCAGAATGTAAAATTAAACGGAGTAAATGTATTAAATGAGACAAGACATGCCACAAAACAAATGCACACATAAATATTCCTCCACCCCAGCAATCCCAAAACAACACCGAAAAATATACATACAAAACCCCTCCCTTGTCCTCGTAACATATAACACACACACAAACGACAAAATGACTAGCAAACAGAATGATTGTGAACTTGAGTCCAAAGTGAAAAATGTCCTGAATACGGATGACTGATTAGCGGCAATTGTGGTGTTTGAATTTCCCGGCGTTGGAGCAACCTCACCGTGATTCCTCGCGTATGGCGGATGATGAATCACCCGGGGTCTCAGCAGATGCAGGTTGAAAGACAGTCCGATGAATGAAAACAAACTGGAACCAAGCACAATAAAATGAGTCAGCAAGCAAGTTGTAGTCGTGAACACAAAAACAGGTTTTTTTTTTCTCTCCTCCTTCCTTCCACTTAAATAGTCGGTGACGGTAGTAATTGGTTAATTTGACACAGGTGTTTTCCAGATTTGTGGTTGTGAACTCCTCCCATCATCCGTCCCTCCTTACGGGACAACATTAACTGATACACATACACACAGTCAATGGGACAATGAAACGAGACACACACAGAACTGACATTTAAACACTAACTATGTGGCACCGCTACATTCCCCAACCTTGGACAAGGGAGGGCCGGCACGGCTTGAGGTTGGCCACATGGATGGTGTCTAACTTGGAGGCAGTGCCGATACCCCTTTGAATCTGGAAATTGACTGGACCTGTTTGATGAATGATTTTAGCTGGACCTAACCATTTAGGCGCTAGCTTGGCGGAGAATTTTCTGCTGGCATCTGAGAGATGGTGAGCTCTAATCCAGACCAAATCGCCCGGCTGGAAGTGCGCCCCTCCGCTGGCATTATACAGTTTGGCGTGTCTGGATGTCGAACTCACCAACCTCCCTTGGATTCTCTGCCGTAAACCCTCTACCTTAACCAAATTATTGTAACTGGTGGTTTCTGGACTAGGGGTGCTGGGAAGGAGTCGGTCGAGTGGGCCCTTAAGCTGTCTGCCCAGTGCAACCAAAGCAGGCGCCTCACCTGTGGCTTCATGCACCGCGGTGTTCAGGGCAAACCGAGCTCGGGGAGCCATTTATCCCAGTCCTGATGGCGTTCACCCACATAGGAGGCGATCATGTTCTTCAGGGTCCGGTTCACTTGCTCCGTCATGTTGGCCTGGGGATGGTAAGCGGTGGTGAGGTTTTTCTTCACTCCCCAGGCTGCATAAAGTTCATCTAATATGGAGCTTGTGAACTGCGGACCCCGATCCGAGATGATGTTTCTTGGCACCCCCAGCTGGTGAAGATTTGTTCTTCAGGATGGAGCATATTTTGTTAGCCCTTGCATCGGTTAACGCAAACAGCTCCACCCACTTCAAAAATAGTCTACTACTACCATCAGGACGGTCTTCCTCGAACTGGTGATAGGAAATGGCCCCATTAGATCGACTCCCAAAGTCTCTCCTGGTCCATCTGCGATTGTCGATTGCAATAATCCCGCCGGTTTACCAGGTGGGTTTTTTAGTTGTTGGCAGGTCACACATGTCTTCACGTGGTGGCACACGTCTTTCCGGACAGACGGCCACCACGCAACCCCCAGAATCTTTAATAAAGTTTTTGTCCTTCCAAGGTGACCACCTAAAGGACTGTCATGGTAGTGCTTCAGAAAGTCGGGACGAGCTCTTCCGGGACCACTAGTTGATGTTGCAGCCCCCAAGGGTGGATGGAATAGTCCTGTACAAGACCCCCTGGAGGTCCACAAAGTGTACCCGGTCAGTACGCTGTTGCTCCAGCCCTTCCCTGATGTTCTGGCAGAATGGACTGGTAGCTTGTGCTTGGGCCAGGTCTTCAAGGCTCCTTGGCAGAGGGAGGATCATCTTTTTCGCCTCTGCCAAACACACCATCCCCGATGGCTCCGATACCCTAGACAGCGCATCCGGCACGATGTTACCACAGCCCTTCCGGTAAGTCACCCTGAACGTAAAATTCTGGAGGCGGAGGACCCACCTGGTCAGACGGGAGGAGGTCTTCGGGTGATTGAACACCCAGGTCAGAGCGTGATGGTCGGTGTACACTTCGAATTCAACCCCCTCCAGATAATGTCTCCATTTCTCCACAGCCCACACGACAGCCAAGCACTCCTTTTCAGCTGTCGAGTAGTTCAACTCAGCGCCGTGCAAAGCTCATGTTTCAGCCTGGTTAATTCTCTGAGTGAGCACGGCGCCGAGCCCCAGGTTGCTGGCATCAGTTTGTACCTGGAAGGTGAGCTGTGGATCTGGTTGGGCCAGAACGGGCGGCTCTTGGAGGTGGCTCTTTAGTCGCTCGACCGCGTCCTGGCATTCTGTGGTCCACTCCCACGGGACATCTTTTTTTCCTAAGTTGGTTCAAGGGAGCCGCTATATCAGCCATCCTGGGAATAAACTTATGATACCACCCCACTAACCCAAGAAAACGTTGCAACGACTTCAAATCTGTGGGCGTGGGGTACTCCTGGATGGCCAAGGTCTTCGGGGTCTACAGCGACCCCTCCGATGAAAGAATGTGCCCGAGGAAGCGATGTGGGGTTGAATGAAGGTACACTTCTTCGTGTTCAGCGTAAGGTGCTTGATGAAATCGCTGGAAGATGGTGTCTAAATCCGGAGATGTTGATTTATAGAAGGGGAGTAAACAATGACGCGTCGATATACACAAAGCAGATCTTGCCTATCAACCCCCTCAGAACCTGCTCCATGAGCCGGTGGAAAGTGGCCCCAGCATTTTTAAGCCCAAAAGGCATGACATTGAACTGGAACAGGCCTTCAGGGGTGATGACTGCCGTCTTCTTCTTACTCCCCTCGTCCATCGGCACCTGCCAATAGCCACTGCGGAGGTCTAATGTGCTAAAAACTGCAGCTCCATGCAGTGACTCCAGGATTTCATGAACCAGGGGCATGGGATATGCGTCCAGGCTCGTCTTCTCGTTAACCCCCCTGTAGTCCACACAGAAACGATAGGAATTATCCGGCTTCTTCACGAGGACCACAGGGGACGCCCAGGAGGAGGAAGATGGTTCTATTATTCCCTCGGCGAGCATCCGATCGAGGTGTTCTTTAATGCCCTTCTTCAGTGGAGAAACCCGTAAGCTCGGTGCCTTATAGGGACTTCGCCCAAGGTGTGGACCATGTGGGTCACCCCACGGGCAACTCTAACTTCTCCGTCCACACCTCGCCCACTTCTTCAGCACCGGCCTCACCTCTTCAGGTTGTCCCTCCACTGGGGCTGCCGCCGAGGTGCTTGCGCCGCCTCACTGCTGCGTAGAAACCAATAAATTCAGAGCCCAGATCTTCTTTGGATTTATAAGTGAATTCGCATATCCCTTCCCCCGGTACCGTATACCCCCTGGGACTGAGATGGATGGTCATCCTCATGGTGGTTAAGAATCCAGCCCAAGGAGTAACGGAACTGACAGGTGCTGGTCCTCCAGGACATATGTATCCATATCCCAGGTGGTGGCGAGTACACTGTACCTCAAGGGGACTTTGCCCAGGGCCCTGTGTTCACTCCCATCCGCCAATACAAATCGGACGGACGGGGCAGATGTTAAGTTGTCTGTTGGTCGGCTAATCTTCTCCCACATGCTTGAGCGGATTAAGGTGTGATGGCTCCCGTATCCACCACCGCATCCATCTGCCACCCCGCAGCTCACTGGGACGATCAGAAGGGACGTGCTCGCTTGCATAATGGCGAGATCGGCTTCCGACCGCAAGGTTTGGCTCGTTGGGTTTTAGGGGCTGGGTTTCTCGTGTACTGGCCTGAACTTTGTGCCAGTACGCCTTTGAGTTTCCCCAGTCCTGTTCCACTTGTGAGCCTACCCTCACCAAGTCCTCCACCGATCCCACCACCCCTGAGACTCCCAGCTAATCGCGGGTTACAGGCATTAAGGACGGCGGACCACCTCTTCTTCAGCCATAGCCGCCGCCACTTCAAACACAAAGCCCGATATTCATAGGCGAAGTCCCGGATGGTTTGTGAAGGTAGTTGCACCATGGATCGCAGCTTGTCCTCCAGTTCGGTTTCGTAGTCGTCCGGAAGAAAAGCCGCGAGGAAAGATCGACAAAGGATCCCCAGTCGAAAATATTCTTCTTGGCCGCCAGCCACCAGCTCTGCACCGGTCCCAGAGGGATGTCCCTATCACCCCAATTAGCTCTTCCGGGGTTAGAGGGTTAACGCCAGGTACGCCTCCCGTCCTCCACAAAGTTCAGGACATCATCGACATTATATGGAGCCCCAACTTGAGAAAAGACAGGCGCACCCCAGGAACAAAAGGCCGATTGATGTCTGCACTCCCGAGATACGTACGGCGTTGAATGATAGGGCGACGGCCTTATCTTCTGGAGACACCTTTGGACTTCCCCCTGAAGAGATTCTTGCCAGCGTCGATCCCGCCTCTGGAGGCACAACACAATTTCCCGTCCCAGGAGTTGAACTTGCTCGTTGATGTATTCTTTTATCTCCTCCTGGGAGCTGCTGATGCAAGCTCGCAAGGCTTCTTCGCCAGTGTACTTTCGCAACCTCGGATCTTCTCCTCCAGCCGGGTTATTTGTTGCGCCAGATCCTCCCACAGAGGTGAGACATCTTCTAGGCCTTCCTCTTCAGGTCCATGGTGATCTTCGAGGTACAGCGACTGCAAAGAATCCACCACCTCTCGCACCGCTGAACACGCTCTGACCGTGGCGTGCAGCCCCGCTACTCCATCATCACACCGAGGCGAAGCAATGGTGTCGTCCTGCTCGGCACGCCCTAAAGACATAATAATTTGGGGAACGTTTAAAGGCAGACAGTGATCGAATTAAATAAAGATTCCTCAGAGAGGGCACCACTTATGTAACGGCCGACCCCTTTACCAAGCCGGCAGCTACACCTCCAAGACCTGTGGCCTGGATAATTTACTGAGAAACCTTACCTGTCAAGCCGTACTCCTACACAAATAAACTTTCCCCCACAATCGACAGTTTAAATGCAATAACACAAAGGCAGAATGTAAAATTAAACGGAGTAAATGTATTAAATGAGACAAGACATGCCACAAAACAAATGCACACATAAATATTCCTCCACCCCAGCAATCCCAAAACAACACCGAAAAATATACATACAAAACCCCTCCCTTGTCCTCGTAACATATAACACACACCACGCAAACGACAAAATGACTAGCAAACAGAATGATTGTGAACTTGAGTCCGAAAGTGAAAAATGTCCTGAATACGGATGACTGATTAGCGGCAATTGTGGTGTTTGAATTTCCGGCGCTTGGAGCAACCTCACCATGATTCCTCGGGCTATGGCGGATGATGAATCGACCCGGGTCTCAGCAGATGCAGGTTGAAAGACAGTCCGGATGAATGAAAAACAAATTGGAACCAAGCGCAATAAAATGAGTCAGCAAGCAAGTTGTAGTCGTGAACACAAAACAGGTTTTTTTTTTCTCTCCTCCTTCCTTCCACTTAAATAGTCGGTGACGGTAGTAATTGGTTAATTTGACACAGGTGTTTTCCAGATTTGTGGTTGTGAACTCCTCCCATCATCCGTCCTCCTTTACGGGGACAGCATTAACTGATACACATACACACAGCCAATGGGACAATGAAACGAGACACACTCAGAACTGACATTTAAACACTAACTATGTGGCACCGCTACATTCCCCCAACCTTGGACAACTATGTGGCACCGCTATTTTGGTGGTATGGACGCCACTGTCTGCCGACATTTTGAACTTTCCAATGTCAATAATTCTCCACCTTCCCGTGTAGGTAGAAGGCTGAAATTTGGCAGTTTCATTCCTTATAGCTTACTTACAAAAGTTAAGCAGGTTTTATTTCGAAATTCTACACATAACGGTCATAATAGTCGACAACGTCCCCCATGTTGAACTTTCTTATTTATGTCCCCATCTTCATGAAATTTGGTAGGCAGCTTCCCTGGGCTAACCAAAACCGATGTACGTACTTATTTCAGTGGTATGATGCCACTGTCGGCCGCCATATTGAACTTTCCAACGTCACTAATTCTCCAACTTTCCGTGTAGGTAGAAGGCTGAAATATGGCAGGCTCGTTCCTTACAGCTTACTTACAAAAGTTAAGCTGGTTTCATTTTGAAATTCTACATGTAACAGTCATAACAGTCGACAACGTCCGCCATGTTGAACTTTCCAATGGTCTTTGTTACTTATGGGCCATCTTCAAGAAATTTGGTACACAGGTTCCCAACGCTAACTGAATCCTACTTACGTACATATATACGTCCATAGCCTGCAGCTCGGTCACCATGTGAGGTGGCGTTGGGTCCCCCATCCCAACGCCTCCCACGTTGTTGGCTGCCTGCCTATATATGGTCAGCCCATCGCCGGTCTCTTCATTCCCTTCCTTGGTTCGCCACTGGATTCACATCTCCCTGCTGATAACTACAGCCTTTTTATTTAATCCACGGCTTCTCCGCTGTTTTATTGTTCATTTATTACAATTATAGTTATTGTGTAGATATTTTAGACTTACTTTACATTGTTCAGGTACCCATTTCCTTTATCGTTCCAACTGTACCCCCATTAACATGTCTATCGAGGTGATCACCATCGATCAAAGAACTGTCACTTACCGAATGGTTTCCATGCCCGGAGATGGCACCTGCCTTTTCCATTCTCTTTGTTACATATTGCACAGCCATATCAGGCTCACTCTTGATATCCGGAGGAACATTGTGTCTTATGTATTGAATGACTGGGACAGGTTCAAGGTGTGGACTGATGATGGTACAGGAGATAATTATACTACACAGGAGGACTATAAGAGTGAAATGCTTAAGCCCTTCACCTATGGTTCTGCATATGAGTTGATGGCTGCCGCCGAATTGTTCGGTTATCGCTTTCAAGTGTACCGAAATGGCCAAATATTTTACACCTTTCGACAACCGCCAATGCCTCTTAAACATCTTAGATTCACAGGTGACAACTTCAGTAGTGGACACTTTAATGTTTATGAATGTTTAAACTCTCAAAAGCTGGATACGAAGTTATTGATAAAACTGGTTGTATGCTTACAACGCTTGACAGATGCCGAATGTCACTTCAACACAAGTCCTACAAATACTGTCGTAATTGAAACAAACCATGAAACTCAAACCGATTATGACAGCAGCAATCCAAGCTGTGAGATTTGAAACAAGATTACTGTTCACATGGCTAACTGTACATTGCATGCTCAAGACTAAGCTCAACGCACAGCTTGGTCATATTACAACCGGAGGGCCGAACTCACAATGTGGTATACAACGAGATCCTTAACAAATAATTATTGGTATATTTTCCCTCAGTTTAAAAAGGTTTAATTTTCTTCTTAATAAAAATTTTAAGGCAGTACTTCGCCGCAGTGAAGCGCGGGTATTTTGCTAGTGTAATATATTCACCTGCAAAGTTAAACATCCCAGAGATATTATTATCGTTGGATGCAGAAAAAGCATTTGATTTGATTGAATGGAACTACCTTTTCACTACATTAGAGAAATTTTTGCAATTGCCATTGAGCCACTGGCAGTTCACTGTCGAAATTCTTATCAGATAATGGGGATTATCAGAGAAGGACTTGAACAGAAAATTTCTCTATATGCAGAGTGAAAAGGCGCTATATAGCGCCCTTGAACCCTCAGGGATGACTCCAAACAACGGATAAAAGTCCAATACTTTTATTGTGACTCACAGTGCACCAAGCACCTTCCACACTACTCATTCAATAAACTCAACAAATACTCAATACTCCTCCTCGCCCAGACACTTGCTCCTCTACCTCCCAGCTCAGCTCAGTGTCTGGACTGAAGCACCGTCCTTTTATAGCCCCTGACCTGAGGTGTTCCTGTCCCAGCAGTCCACAGTTCCTTATTCCTTCTGGGTCAGGGCAATCAGTCTTTACTTCACCCCGAGCACGCCATTCCTTCCCGCCACGCGGACTGTGACGCATACTCCCGGTCATAGGGCACAACAGATCCCACAAGTCCTCCCACAGCGACTCCTGGTGGTCCCCAAGGTATCCAGCAGGGCTGTGTATAAACACTACAGAGTCCATAAGGCCCTGCTGGACCTCGGGCACGATCCTGCTGCCGGAGAGCTCCTCCTGTCGGCCTGGGGTGCGGACGCCTGGGAAGCCGGCAGTCTTCCACAATTCCCCTTAGCGACGACTTCTGGGCGGAGCGTCCGCCCAGAGGGACGCCCTCCTCCAGGAGGACGCGTTGTCCGGCCTTGAGTGCGTGCCCTGTCCTCGGCGAACCTTGGGGACGGTGTAGCTCCTGTCTCCCCGGGACAATGGCACTTCTCGTGGCCCGTTGCCGGCAATTATAGCACCGAAGCCCTCCTGGTTGCTTCCCTCTGCGGGACCAAAACACCTCGGGAACTCCGTTAGCGTCGCCTCCGCCTCAACACCTGCCCTCAAGCCTTCTCTCCATTATGTCGGGAGACCCACCTTTCCTTTTGAGGATCTCCCGGTTGATCTGGGGCTTGCGCTCAGCCTGAGGCTCTCCATGGAAAGAGGAGAGCCTCTTTACTGTCTGCACACCCGTTTCCTTCCGCTTACTAGGAGCCGGCTTCATTAGCACTGTCTCGCCCGATGAACAGCACTAGTCAGCTGCACCGCACGAAGGCGCTTCCCGCACTCCCATTACCGGCGTTACCCGCACTTGAGACCGGACAGCAGATTATATGGTACTGTATATATCAGACCCACAAAACACTATGCCTGCAGTCCTAACAGCACTTACAGAATTTTCAAAGATTTCTGGTCTCAGAATAATTTGAATAAAAGTACGCTCTTCCTAGTGAATCCTCAAGCATACAATATTAGATTGGACACCTTCCCTTTTATCATTGCAGATCAGTTTAAAAACCTAGGGATAAACATCACAAGTAAACATAAAACTCTTCATCAACAAAATGTCTCCGTCTGTATGGAAAAAATTAAGCAAGACTTGTACAGATGGTCAATTCTTCATCTCACTTTAGCTGGAAGAATTAATGTTGTTACGATGAATATCTTTCCTAAGCTTCTCTTTTTATTTCAAGACATTCCATTATACATCAATAAATTATTTTTAAGCAATTAGATTCAACCATAACCTCATTTATTGGAATTTAAAACATCCACATATCCAAAGAGCGACCCTACAAAGACCTAAGGCAGAAGGTGACATGGCTCTACCTATCTTTCAGTTTTATTACTGGGCAGCAAACATACGAGCTATGAAAACCTGGACATGCACACAAATAGATGAACATACACAGACTTGGTCTGCAATAGAAATAAAATACTGAAGTACTTTTTTATATTCCCTGCTTTGTTCCCCTATAAATGCAAATTATTGCTAATATACTGATAACCCAATTGTGCTTCACTCACTCAGAATATGGAACCAATGTAGGAAGAATTTTAAGATAGAGAAGCTTTTATCTGTTGCACCTCTGCATGAGAACCACCTTTTTCAACCCTTGCAAACATATGCAGTTTTTAATATCTGAAAAACATTTGGGATTAAATCACTTAGAGATCTTTATATAGACAACATCTTTGCATCCTACGAACAATTACGTTCCAAATGTAACTTTCCAGCAGCACATTTCTTTCACTATTTTCAAATTAGAAACTTTGTTAAACAGAACCTGCCCGATTTTCCTCATCGCCCACCTTCCTCTATGCAAAAAAAATATTGCTCAGTTTTGAGGCCTCAGACAGAATTTCAATATATAAAACCATTTTACAGTCCCTTCCTTTCAAAGATCTAAGAGGATAGTGGGAAAAGGATCTCTCACTCAACATATCAGAAAAAAAGTGGAAGGTAGCAATGCAGAGAGTTCAGTCAAGCTCCATATGCGCAAAGCATACAATTATTCAACTCAAAATTATATATCGAGCACATCTGTCTGTTTCTAGGGCAAGATCCAACCTGCGAACACAGCAATCAAGTTCCAGCCTCTCTGGGTCACATGTTTTGGGCCTGCACCAAATTAACATCATTCTGGACCAAAATCTTTAAATGCCTTTCAGATAACCTTAGTGTCACAATCCCTCCTAACCTATTAACAGCCGTGTTTGGTGTACTCCCAGGCAGGCTTAAAGTGGAGAAGGACAAACAAACTGTAATTGACTTTACTACACTACTGGCACGTAGACTTATTTTGCTCAAATGGAAGAATCCTAACTCTCCTCTTTTAAGTCAGTGGGTAACTGATGTTTTATACTATTTGAAATTGGAAAAAATAAAATTCTCACTTAGAGGATCTGTGCAGAACTTTTTCAAAACCTGGCAGGATCTAAACAATAACATTTTAGATTAAGCTCTTAAAGCACTGAGGAAGCAGATTCTCTTCCCATTTCTTTTTCTTTCTCAGTTTATCTTTATCCGCTTATTAAACATATTAATGTACTTATTTTTACTAGCTTTAAGTTTTACTCTCTCTTTTTCAGGGGTGGGGGTTGATTTGTTTTCAATCCTATTTTTGTAAAAATATTCTATCTATCTATCTATCTATCTATCTATCTATCTATCTATCTATCTATCTATCTATCTATCTATCTATCTATCTATCTATCATTTAAACCTTGGGTCAACCCACAAAGAAGCAATATAAATTCATGTTTGAAAGAGGAGATAGAGGATAATTAGCCCTTTAGGGTAGTAATAAGTGTATAGTCACTACCTAATAATAATTTTAGTTTTAATTAATATAATTACACTGCCTGTCACTGAAATAAGTGATAATTACAGGTAGCAAAATCTTGTGTCCTTACTATTGCTCGAGACAAAGGCCTACTTTCTGCTAGACAGAAATACATTTATATATCATTGGCTGTTATACACATTATGTAATATGGTGGCTGCCATGATAATATTGGATCCTTAATGATCCCAAGTTTCTCTTCTATATTTGACACTATTCATAAGGCTTTGCTGTTTTTACTGTTTTAAATGTGATAAATGTAGTGGGTTTTAATACTGTGAGCCATATGCATGCTCACAAAAGTTTAAACAATGTAATCATATTAGTGCCAGCCAACATGTATATATGACATGAAGGTGTCTTCTGCAATGTAACTCGAATTGCATATTAATAGTGACATGCAAATTCCAAAAAAATGTCGGTGAAGTTAATTTGCTAAAATAAGTTTCAAACAAAAGGAAAAGTGCAAAAATATATAGCAACAGCTCAACAAAATGATAAGCTTATGATGTCTTTTCATCTACTGCTTCAGATTGTTTCATAATGATACAAGTGTTAGCAGATTTCCAAGCAATGTTATTTTTAAAGCCATGGATTGCCTCTGACGCACACTGAGTCAATTTAAAGTTGCCAATCAACTTAACTTGCATGTTTTTGAGATATGGAACTAAAGCTGAGCACCTTTAGAAAAGCCAGACAGATACAAAGAGAATATGAAAATACTACACATAGAGTGACTGAGCTTTGATTTTATTTCAGATCTGTATACCTGTATACATTAAGTCTGCACTGCTTACCACTGTGCCATACTTTAAGCAGGAATATACCCAAAATTTAACCAATAATCATGTCTTTAGAATAGACTGATTTTCAATTTAGAGAGACCATGAAGGGGTGCACAATTGAAAATCAGGCAAAGCAAAAATACATTATTCACAAGTTAGTCAAAAAAATTGTATTTTTGTTACACTTACTGCAGATCATTACATTAAAAGAATGGTACACAATATAACCCTCACTTCACAGTCTGTATGGAAAGAGAAGACTTTTGAGAGGACATCTCATCTTCTTACCTTACAGACTTGTACCAACTTTTGATCTGAAGGATAGTGGGCTCTGCTCTCTTCTTGTAAAAGGCATTTGAACCTTTAACTGGAATCATGCAATTTGGCACTACTGTAATACAGAACAAATTAATATTAATTTGTTGTGCAGCTGATTTTTGGAAAAGGGTTGGTGTCATCAAAGATGATGTCACATTATGCAAATTTTAGTTGTGAGGCCTTCTAGACTTGCCCACTGCAGTTGCTGACCATGTCATTTTAAATGACTGAAAATTGCTGGCCATGTCTAATTTTTTGATTTCCACCAGTCTTGCTCACCCCTTCTTGTGATAGCCAATAGCATGCTGCTAGACTGAGTCAGCACAGTACAATGGCTTTGTTCATCCGCAATCTCTGCCCTATTTTTTATTTCTTCCTTTCTATTGTGGTGCATAAAACATGACACAGACAGACACACATCTCTTGCACTTGTGAGGTCCAGAGCACAAATGTTCCTTATTCCTTGTCAATGTCTTATATGCATTGTACTCCCAGATTGCATTCATTGGTTTTCATCTTTCATGTACACAGAACCTGTCTCTACTACTTAAGACAAAATCAAACTTGTCTGATTTGGTCGAGGCGAGTTATGGACTTACGGATCATGAGAGCCATTGTCCTTTCTGAACTGTATATTCATATCAGGACATTCTTCTATGTGTGAGTCCATTCCACACAGCAGTACAATTCGTTATTATCAGTTGAATTTGTAGCATATTTTTGAATGCTGAGAGAAGATAGAAATCAATGAAAAGAGTTTTTCAAAGAAATTGTTCTTACAGTTTCCATTATAAAATTTATGCCTACTTTTACGCTTTGACCTATTGGATACCAGGGGGTGCTCAAGCTCCCAAAACACCCAACACAAGTAGGCTCAGACACATGCATAAAAGGCAAAGAGACTAATTGTGTGAAACTCTTCCTTTAAGTGTTTCATACCGCAGCCACAAGTGCAATTAAACACAAGCACAATACAGCACAACTCTTTTATCTTCTTCTCTCTCTGTCACTGCCTCCTCCACTCTTCCACGCAAGTGTTGTCCTCCTCCTCCTCCTGACTTTGGCTCATTGTTATGAGGCAGGCAGCTCCTTTTATCTACCACCCTGGAGTACTTCTGGTGCTCCATACCTGCGGTCCAAAAGCACTTCTGGGTGAGACGGAAGCCCCATGAACTAGAGCTCCCCAGCCCCTGCAACACACCCTGGCGGCACCCACAGAAACCAACAGGGCTAAGTCAAATAATTTTTAATCATCAAAATGTGAGTTAAATAACTTGGTACATAAGTCAACCTCAGATCACATATTTGCGTTTGCTCTATTCTTTGTTGGTGTTTCAGTGGCACAAAGGGTGGAATTGTTGGTTCATTAGAATTGGATGTCTGGTCTGATGCAGAGAGGAATGAGTTTGCCCATACTTGTTTGTTTAATTTAATTTCTTATAGTTGGTCCATCTTCCACCCAAAATCTAAAGGTATGTAGTCTACCAGATATAAATCAGATCAATGAGAATCAGTGCATGAATATACCCTGCAATATACTAGTGTCTCATGGATAAACACTAGAACTTTTTTGCTCTGTCAAAATTTCTCTCACTAAACTAATGTTTCAAGCAAAATGAAGCATGAATTGTCGTGTAGGAGAGTCTACTTGCCTACAGGGAACAGAGAGACAGGCTTCAGTTTTATTAAAATGCATTCAGAGTGGAATATCTGGCAGCTGTATGCTGGGCGTAGAATCGAAACTGATGATTGTTCTTTTTAGACAAGAGAAAGGCCCAGTGAATGGTACTGTAAAATGAGAAAAGCCTTGTTAAATGCATATTTGTTGACTTAAGGTTATTCAATGTGTGTGCAGGTGAGCTTGATATCAAAGAAGAGATGGGAGCTCAGATGCCATGCTTCATTCAAAGACTTATTGTTATTTTTTGTGTTTGAGGTAATTTGAGGAGATTTTTAGGAAGATTATGAGCATGTACCTGTGTTATTACAATTTTTGATAAGATATATTAAATATTTCCAAACCCTCTTATTTCATTATACCCTGCCACAAATATTTTTGTAATAAGAAATTTACTGTATTTTATCAGTATTAACAGAAATACACAGAATTCATCTAGTGAGGGTAATTTTTAGCCATTTTCTTCTATGCTTATCACTCAATCATTCTTTACTTTTTACAGATCTGCTACACAATGCACTATTTGATGCTTTCTACAAAATAAAGTTCAGATAAATCTAAGAACAAAGTACAGTACAAAAATTAGACAATGTAAAGATAAATAAAAAAGTGTTATGCCAAAAGTGTATTTGAGTATTCTGAGAGTATGAGCTGAGAGTGTTTTTGTGATTAAATGTTTGTTCACTCAAGCAATCTGAGCTACATGCTGTGTATGAACATGTGCTATAGAAGTAAATGTTGTAGTTGTTATATAACCAGGCCTTGATTTTCCTGACATTATGGGTAAGATTGTTGTCCTGATACCATTAAGTCAACAGGAAACCCTCTTTTCTGTAAGCTCTCTCAGCATTACTTATGACAAGGCCAATAATGGTGGTGTAACTGGCAAATTTAATGATGGAGTTAGAGCTGAATCTAGCCACACATTACCACGTTAATGAGAAGACAGGTGTTAGTCAATAGATCAAAAAAAATTCCAATTAGGAAAAAGTATAAAATAACTAATCATTTGCACCATTCAACACTTCTATAGTGTTTTTGTGGCTTTTTGTTGTGGAAAGTATTTGTGATTCTGGTGATGTCCAGAGCCCTTAAAATGTCAACTTCAGGAAACAAGTGGCTATGGTTAAAATACCAGTTTCTCAATAAATCCAGAAAAGACTGTTGTTCTAGTGCAAGTAAGAACTCTAAAAGAGGTGCTTGTTATACCCTGAATGTAAGGATCAAATATTTCATTGCTAGCTAATGTAGGACAAAGTGGGTATTACCCATTCTGCTAGGATTTACTGGCACACCAAGCCTGTAAAGTAAGAAGATTTAACAGGATGCAGGTATCCAGCTGCACAAAATAATCACTTATATTCCAAACTAAATGAATGAAGACTGAACTTCAGCTTGTACTAGAATCTGCCTGTACTTCATTTGATAACAAAGGTATAAGTCAAAGTTACACTAACATCTCCTCAGAGACCCCACTGCAGACTTCTAGAACCAGAAGGCAGGAAAGGGACTCAAGCAAGTACATAGAGCTATAATTTAAGGAATAACAACTCTGATGGACAGAAGAAGTCACCTACAAAGACACAGTGATTTTGTAACTGGAAGTAACCTTAATCCAATCAGGAGAAGATATACATTTCCTTAAAACCAGTAACACTCATCCCAGGTGAAAATATTCTCTGGAAACTCTGATTGAACTCCCTAGGGATTCAATCAGCAAAATTAATTTCTGAAACCTGCTATTTAAAACTAAACAAGCAGGTGAGCCGTACCCTCTGTGGGGGAGCTTAAACTGACAATTCTCCTCCTCTTTATAGTCTTGAAAGTTGAGATCCAGTTTGCCAAGCCAAAGCTGTGGGCCAGTGAGTTGAATAGGCTACAAAACAGTCATTACTTCATGCTTATAATCTCTTGGGCCAGAAAGAATAATGTTATTTCCTATGACGTTGCAGACAACACAGCAAAGGGCCTAACTGAGGAAAGCACTGCAGACCACAGACAAAGGATCATATAGCAAAGGACCCAGAAACAACAAAATAACAACTCCACACAACATCAGACATCATTGTTAAAGACTTGGTATAATAAAACTACTTATCAGTGCCAAGATAATGCAGAACTCTAAATAACAAGTAAACAGTCAGCCTTACTATATTAAATGTTTGTCAGTCTAGTCTAGTCTTATATGTCAACAAATATATGTAGCTATCATATTTCTGTAATCCTTTATCAAAACAATTTGTATTATTCTACTTCTTAGAACGAGTGAGCTAAAGGTCAGAAACTCCATTCTACAACAGAGAAAGTTAAGGAAAATAAAGTAGGAGCCTTGATTTGAATTGTTTCCAAAATTTATTTGCATCCCTCTGGGTGGGCACGATAAATCATACTAAATCCTATATTTATTGGCCCTTTGCCTAGATAAGTGTCTTATTCCTACACCAACATATATGAGATCAGCACTGGGATACATAGAAGGGGAAACTATTTCTACGCCATTGATCTATACTAATAAAAGGCAAAGCCCTCACTCACTCACTCACTCACTCACTCACTCATCACTAATTCTCCAACTTCCCGTGTGGGTGGAAGGCTGAAATTTGGCAGGTTCATTCCTTACAGCTTCCTTACAAAAGTTGGGCAGGTTTCATTTTTGAAATTCTACGCGTAATGGTCATAACTGGAAGCTGTTTTTCTCCATTTACTGTAATGGAGATGAGCTTGAACGCCGTGGGGAGTTTCGTGTGACATCATCACGCCTCCACGTAATCACGCAGTACATAGAAAATCAGGAAGACCTCCAAAAGCGCTGAAGAAAACATGCATTATATAATTGAGAAGGCAGCGAAACAATAAGAAGCGGCGAGTGACATATACAACCATATTGATGAGTTCTGCTACTGAAACAAAGCACGATGTAAACCTACACTTTAAATTAAGTTCATAGACAGGCTGCGCTGGCGTTTGTAATTTAGTGCCTGCCCATATAAGGCCGTCCGTCAGCGGCAATCCAATAGCAAACTCCCACTAAATATTCACGGGTTAAGGACTGTGCTTATGCAGAGGAAGATGAGATGGTCAGCGTGGTGTTTGGCACAAACTCGGCTAAACTGCGAGAGAAAGTTTTAAGTGCCAGGACTAAGGTAACATTAAATACAGCCATGGACATAGCACGAGATGGCACCAGCACAACTGGGAACTTCGATGCATGTACACCGAGCGGCTCACGTGAACTGACGCGTGCACAGATAAAAGCAACAGTTCCAAAGAGCTGAACAAAACCGAATTACACAATTGAAAAGGCAGCAAAAAATATGAAGCGTCTGATACATACAAGCATATTCATAAATGCTGCTACTGTGGAAACAAAGCACACGGTGGAAAAAGTCAATGTCCCGCTAAAGGAAGACAGTGTAAAAAACCCGTGCATGCAGTGTGTCAGGTCTCGGATAAAGAAGAAGACGAGCTGTTTATTGATGCAGTAAGAAACGAATCGATGAATGAAACCTGTCATCTTTACAACGATTGACAAACACGGAATGTAACTTGAACACAACACATCCTACAAATACAAACCTGATTGAAAGAAATAATGATAATCAAATCATTGATGACAGCAACACTCAGTAACACTCACAAAACAAATACTGTATATTGACAGTCATGTTACGTTATTTTTAAAATGTTCCCTTTTCTTTTCTAGCTTTTTAACACACTACTTCTCGCTGCGATACGCGGGTATATATATATATGTATATATATATCCCGATCTACATACTCGAATAATGGATACTTTATTCGCCATCAATGATTGTTTTGGTAAAGCCATACTCAGTGTATTCATTAGATGAACGGTAAAAAGTAAGAGCGAGGGAGGATGACTTATTGAGGCATGCAGGCTGTAGTGCGTCAACTCTATCTGAATTGCGATCACATTTGAAAAATATATCTTTTCAAGTTCTATTTAGTCCATATGTGTCAAACTCAAGGGCGCGGGCCACATCCGCCCGGCGTGTAATTATATCCAGCCCGAGATCATTTTATATACTGTATTATTGTTATTAATGGCCGGGTATATGAAGCGCTGGTAACACAATAAACTACAGATCCCATAATGCAGCGCTTCAGCTGCCTTGCCGAACACTTACCGCGTTAATCAAGTCTAGCTTATGATGCTGCAAGTTATTGCGAAGCTAGCTCACACGATGCTGAAGAGAAAAGTTGATTCTGAAAATAGAGCCTTTAAAAACCGATGGGAGGCTGAGTATATGTTTACTGAACCCGTGTGTCTCATTTGTGGAGCTAATGTGGCTGTAATTACAGAATTTAATCTAAGACGGCACTATGAGACAAAACATCAGGGAGTTCTGTGTTGTGGAGATTCTCAGGATGGATTGCAGGTGCTCATCAGTGAGGCTGAAAGACCTGAATGCAATGCAGAAGATACAGAAAGCAGAAGAATTAAATAAGAATCTGACACCAGCGGACGTTTTACCCGTGCACAATCACAAAGTGATTTCAAGTGAAGTTGCTTTTATGGGAGACACAAATGCACCAGTGCAACTTTCCCTGTTGCCAAGTAATGTTAAACCAAGTCGTCACTACGGTGTTCCCAAATCGCACTTTGCTGATAAACCGAGCACTGAGTTTGCACGCGCTTTGGTGACTTTGAAGAACAAAAAGTCCGTCTACATGCGGCTCGAACCTTGTGCATGTTTGGTAGCACATATCTGTGTGAGAAGCTCTTCTCAGTGATAAAGACTAACAAAACAGCACACAGGAGTCGCCTCACTGATGAGCACCTGCAATCCATCCTGAGAATCTCCACAACACAGAACCTCACACCAAACAGAAACGAACCTGTTGCCAAAAAAAGATGCCAGGCGTCCAGCTCTAAAATGACATATGAGCAAAGACAACTTAATGATTTGATTTGTTATTGCTGAAAGGAACACATTTTATTTATATTTCCAGGTTTTGTTATGCAGCATGTTCATATTTGAATTTGTATAATTTTGAAAGGATATATTTTTATGGAGAGCAAAATCTTTTGGGATATTTAAAATCTAAGTTTATTTTTATATAAATTTACATAAGAGTAAAGAAATTTGAATGTTTGTTCTTTTAAGTTATTTAAGGTTTGAGTTGATTTATTCACGAATAATATTCCTGTCTGTTTTACCATTCCTACCAAAGATATTTCTGTCGACTAAATAAAAATTCCTTCTATTTAAAATTTAAATAGAACTTGAACAAATACGATAGTTCATAATATCCACGCAGACTTGCACGTAAGAGCGGGAGTTATCCGTTTTAACAAGCAGCGTATTGCACTGATACGAAATAGCTGTGTGTGTATATATGTAGATATGTATGTATATGTATATATATGTTTATATATGTGTGTGTGTATGTATATATATATGTGTGTGTATGTATGTATGTGTGTATGTATATGTATATATGTAGATATATATATGTATGTATATGTGTATGTGTATATATGTGTATATGTATAGATATGTATATATATGTTTATGTGTGTGTGTGTAAATATATATATATATATATATATATATATATATATATATGACAGCAACACTCATCACTCACAACAGTGACAAAACAATTACATTGACAATCATGTTACGTTATTTTCAAAATGTTTCCTTTTCTTTTCATTGCTTCTTCAACACACTACTTCTCGCTCATGCGCTGGTATTTTGCTATATAATATAAAAAGAGTCAGCAGTTAGCAGTGTTAATACCTTGTGAGATACTTATGAGTGTTAAATTTATCTTTGTTACTCAAGGAACATGCAAATCTTAGATAATATTTGTGTTTTACTTAAAGTGACATTTAGTGATGTAAGCTGTTTAATGATTGGTCATTACTGTGGCCTGTACTGTATAAATACCACCACCCTAATTTTCTGACTTCAGAGTGCCTTCTAGTGTGATGTGATATCTTCTGACGTTAAATAACTATATAACTTGAATTTTCACTGCTGCACTGGGTTTTATTTATTTCTCTGTGCTATCCTACTCTGCAGGATCTTTGTTTCTTCCAGCTTTCTTAAATTTCAGATACATTACAGCCAAGGCCAAAAGTTTTGAGAATGACATCCGCCTCTTGAGGACTGACCACAAGTTCTCAATGGAATTGAGGTCTGGGGAGTTTCCTGGCCATGGACCTAAAATTTTAAAATTTTGTTCCCCGAACCACTTAGTTATCACTTTTGCCTTAAGGCATGTGTGCTCCATCATGCTGGAAAAGGCATTGTTCATCACCAAAATGTTCTTGGATGGTTGGAGGAAGTTGCTCTCAGAGGATGTTTTGGTACCATTCTTTACTCACTTCCAAAAGAAGCTCATCTTTTAACTCAAGTAGAACATGGTATGGTAGGTACCATAGCAAATTCACCCAAAATCTTTTAAAATCAACTTTAATACTTTTTTGGTCATTTTTATTTCTTAAAATTTCAATAACCTACTTGGTATTATTGGAATCCTCGTAAGAGTGGTGCAAATGTTCTGAGGTCCCCCATGAGTAGTCAAAAATATTGAAGCACACAAAGTGTTTGAAAGGCAGAATTCTTTATTTCTGAACATAGGAAGATCACATATGAAAACTAAGCTGCTTTGTAAGAGCAGTAAATTACTAGCTGTTTTTGAAGTGAGTTTTATATTCTGTATGTTGAACATTATACACATGACAATATTTCATGATTTGATAACAACTTACTAAGCACTTTATCCAAAAGGTTAAATCATTAATGAGCTCGCGTCTTCTGCTAGTGGACCTTGTAAACTCTTCTGTGAAAATAGCCCAACCAGAGATTGGTTAATCTGATCTAATTAATCTAATTGCCATGTAAGGTATAGCAATCTACTTAATCTACTTCACTACTTTCTACTTTAATCTACTTTCCACTAATTTAGAGAAACACAAACATTCATATAATTTTTTGGAAGGACCCTCAAACCTTTGTATAAATACAATAACATTTGAATGCATTTAGAGTATTTTGAAGGCTAATGTATGTTAAAGTTTAGTCCTAAACAGAGGTGGTTGTAGGTTATCTGGTGCCCTAAGCAACATTACACAAGTTCCCCACCTTCATCCCCACATGTTTTATAAATACTGTAAAAAAAATACTCATGAATGTTGGAAAACTGTGTAATAAATTCCTGGTTTATTAATACTAATATTTAAATTATGTTTACTTTAAGTCTCCATTTCCTTGCAGATTGTTTGATGGGCTGTGCTGGCATGTACTTGCTCCTGATTTCCTTTGCTGCTGCTATGAGGGAGTATTTTGCTC
Organism: Polypterus senegalus; assembly: GCF_016835505.1. Taxonomy (NCBI): domain Eukaryota; kingdom Metazoa; phylum Chordata; class Cladistia; order Polypteriformes; family Polypteridae; genus Polypterus; species Polypterus senegalus. Next base: position 99,386,538 of record NC_053158.1, read on the forward strand.
TGCCGTACTGGATTTTCCTGGTGAACTTATTCCTGTCAAACTCGACATAGTCTTCCAACTCAGCAATGATACCTTTGTACACAGACATGAGTTCAGTGAATTTGCAGCCGCCGTTGTATCAATTGATATAGAGTCACTCAACATTTGCTTTTGGAAGGTGAAGTCCATTCATTGTCAGGAGCTTCCAGGTCTTGATACCCATCCACTCAATTTCAGATCTCTTCCAGGAAATGGTCATAAAGTTGTACTTGAATTGCCAGACTGTTGATAGCTGAGACGCTGCTCTTCAATTTTAGCTCAGACATGAGAACCACACACAGCTGTCTATAGTATTACTTTGCTACCTTCTACTTCATCTTTCGGTGCTGAATACCTCCACTTTCGTTAATGACCAAGTATTTTCCTGGTCCAGGCTATGAAATCCCATCTTGTCATCCAAATGGATGTTTCTATTTATGACAAGTTTACCACCTTTGAACACAGCAGAAATGCACATCCATTCCATTCTGATGCCATTACTAAGTGTTTTAATGGTTATCAGATATTGTAAAAGCTGATAGTCATCTTAGGTGAACAGCTTCAGATCATTCATAAAAGGCTGATAACTGACACACTGTTGCTTGCCAACTGCATATCCTAGACCCTGTCTATTCAGCATTTTTGATATCAGTTGTCAGTGCCAAACAGAACAGTAGAGGAGACAGGGAGTCACACTGAAAGATTCCACATTTGATCAAGATTTTCCCTGTCCTGATGCATCCTCCTTGGGGAAAAAAAAACGCAGTTTTCAGTTCTCCATTTCTTTAATCAATGCCTCTACAAACCCAGTGATGATGATGATCATCATCATCATCATCATCATCATTATTATTTAAAAGAAGGGTCATTTACTTCCAGTAATAGGCTTATCTTTATCCTCTTTAATTGTTCTTTAACATAAATACCCATGAGGTATTCCCCTATAGAAACAGAGACATCTGACAGCACTTCTTCCAGAGAACAAATAATCAAGGCAGATAAGAGACAGCTTTTCAAATCACCTGTTTTTCCTGTTACTGAGATACAATGAGTATATTTACATGGACATTAATAACCCAGTTATTCACAGAAGCTTGGTTTCTAAAATGCCATGTAAGCCCTTGCTCCAATTAGAGAAATCAGGTTATTGGTCTCTGAAAAACCTGGTTAACAGAGATAGGTTTCTCTCTGAATAACCTGGTTATTTGACCATGTAAACCATTAACCAGGTTACAGGTAAGGATTTTGTAGTAGGCACATGTCCACCGTTCTTCTGCTTAGCTTTTCAAAGTTAGAAGAATTCACAAAGGTCAATTTCCTGAGGCAAAGGCTTGAGCTATTGTATTATTCCTTCTCCTTGTTGAAATAATCTGTCTGAGTATTTCAAAAATCGCTAAATTTATTCTGATGAACTGAACGTACAGTACTAAATTCAGCAGCACTATGTATGGAGCAGCAAATTATTAAAAGTAATGTGTGTTATGTAGTTCAATTACTGTTTAAAGTAACTAGTAACTAAAAGCAATACTTATTTTACTGAAGTAAAATACCTGTGTTATAATTGCAGCAGCACTTTATGTAAGGCAAGAAGTAAATGTACTTGGTCATTTTCAGGTCTCAGTCACACAGCCAAGCAGAAAAGAGTGTGCTGTGTGCAATCTGGTAACAGAAATAGATTAATAAACTGTCAGTTTAGTTTTCAACCAACTATTTGCTATAAATACTGTTATTGGGTAATGCATCGTCCAGTGTTCATATCGTAACGGGAATGGATGTTATTTATTTACCAACGCATGAAGTACTAATTCTTTTTTAAAATACAGGAAAATTATCACAACCTTCATGGCTGTTTTCAAATTCACAGTTACAGATAATGAAGTTTAACAACATCGAAGCATTTTGACAAAGAAGAACTCCAGACGCACACTTGTGCACATAAACATAGGTTTTTAAGAAACCATGTTTCTGCCTTAACTGGATTACTCATCTTGTTCCAGTTATGTGTGTGCATGTGCTGTAAATGCACTGAAATAAGGACTGAAAAGGACATTCTATCAAATTTAGTCAATCTCAAACCACCATTTAAGAACAAGTTTTTCTTGCATAGCTAAGGCATTTTATCACAATTACTATAAGGACCACCCACAAAAACTAAGCCAAAACTTTTAACATCTATTTAACATTTTTAATAGTAAAAAATAATAATTTAGTAAATACAAGAGTGTCTTTCAAGTTAAAAAATATTTCATAACTTGTTTAATGATAATTAATAGACCGTAGAATTAAGGGAGAAGCAAGGCAAGCTTCAATTACCTGTAAATGACCAATTAGCTAAATAGTAAATTACAATACAACGGAAAATAAAATTCAGAAAGAAAGAAAGAAAGAAAGAAAGAAAGAAAATGAACTTTGAATAATCCTCTTAAGTACCAAAAAAAAAAAGAAAATTGAAAATGCAAACTTTGGAAAAGGTCTTCAAAGTCTCAACTCTACTAATCTAAAAATACCTGAATAATACTTTCTTTTTAAATTTACAACCACAGTCCAAGTTCAAAACCAAATACTGATTACACAAGTTTCAAAACCAGAAACAGACTAAACGGATGTGAAGCTTAACTCAAATGGGGCACAGAGAACTGTCTGAGCCCTAAACTGCTTTCTGCTGTAAACCCCGCTGTAAGTAAATGCGCTATAGTTAATGGCAGGAACTGATCAAACCGCAGTAAATGTCGGCCTCAAAACTTTAAATTCTAATGTTGGCAGAAAAAAATGAAAGAAATAACAATTTAAAAAAAAAACATAATTACTAAACAATAGAGAAAAAGCAAAATGTTGGAGTCATAGTCAAACCCCAGACTCAATTCTGTCAGTAGTGGCTACTCTAACACAAAGACCTCTACAGTGTAGAGATCCAAAACGTAAATATAATTTTGAGTACTCAAATTCTGCATTCAAATCAGATTATGACAATAGTAAAGAATGGAATATGATGTCCCCAAAATAAATTCCCACAAACATAAAATTTAGACTTGTAACTGAGCACCATCTGTGTAATACGGAAAATGGACATCCTCTTCACTCCCACTTTAAACCAGGATGCAAGCTCACTGGTCTTTATTTATACAGTAAAAAAGAGATATCCTGTACATTATGTGCCACTGTAGTTCAAAACCTCTCACTGTATACAACAAACCACTTTGCAGAGGCTGATAAGTCTTTTTTAGCAATCAACATTCTACTTTTCTTATTTATTCCTATCTACCCTTTCAATAATAACTGATTTACTGGAAGCCACATCTCTGTGTTGTCACTCCTCATATATATAATGATATTTCCTTTTAAAGTTTTCTGCCACTTGAACTTACAGTACAAGTCCACTACTTATAAGAATTGAAGGGGATTTAATAGAGCTCATACCAAGCATCAGTATTGACCTCATATGATTAGCAGTGATTGGTATCAGTGTGCTTCACTATTAAAATTTTGAACACATCTAGATTTGTACAACATATGCATCAAACAATAATGAGCTCATTTGGTTTAGTAGTTTAGTAGCTTGGATTTTCAGTGTGGTTGGGTAAAAACACAGTTTTATAAAAATGCAGACTATAATTGCATTCTGATTTGCCTGTGCTTATTATTCAATCCCTTCCCTGATTGAATTCTGCTCTTTACAAAGTCTTATATCACCATCCATTGAAGAAAACCATATTCTGACACTGCTGATTACCTGTATGCATCTAAGTTGCATTTTTTGCAGTTTGAATGTTGTACGTGTGCGCAAAAGACAAATTAATTTACTGGTTGCTGCAATTTTGCAATAAATTCTGTGGCTGGTGGCATTACAGTTATAGTGAAAAATTCAGAGTCCTATGAAAATCACACTGTAAATAATTCAGTTGACAGCACCTGATTTATTATTAGTTTAGTATTTAAACTTGATCTGTTCAATAAGGAGTGACGCTTCAAAGGCAAAATTAATGACAAGGCGTTTAACAAAGGGAACGGGTTTAGAATGCAACTGACATCCTAACAATACAACACACGAAAGCACAATGTTGTAAAGCAAAGATATAGACACATGCACACACACACACACACATTAATTTATGTATTTTCTCTACTGAGTTAGTTTTATAAATATTGTTTGGTACAAGATGCCAGCAGTACTTGGTACTCTGGAGTGCTTATGGATCAGTCCTCTCATGAATAAACATAGAGCTGATCACTGGTCACTTTAACATTTGTGGTGTTTTTATTTAATGACAAGACTAACATCACCAGTTCTGAAGACCATTACTTTTAACTGTGATTGGTGCATTAACATGACATGGGGTCAATTCACTGAGGCTTCTTCAAAAATTTCTTCCTTCCTGCACTAAACGTGCTATCCTACGTGCTATCCTTTGTATGTAGTTTTCTGTATGTGCTGACAGTTTTGGGAGTGCACAAAGCACAAGGGAATCTGATTTTCATGGGTTTCTGGATTCTTCATTACACTGGCCTTTCAAAGATTTTCCCACCAAATGTGTGCATACTTCCATCAAATGCATTTTCGTTTGTTTTAATGCAGACAGGGATAATAATGAGAAAATGCTTATATAGATGGAGATCATCCATCCATCATCCAACCCACTATATTCTAACTACAGGGTCACAGGTGTCTCTGGAGCCAATCCCAGCCAACAAAGGGCGCAAGGCAGGAAACAAACCCCGGGCAGGGCGCACACACACACACACACACACCAAGCACACACTAGGAACAATTTAGGATCCCCAATGCACCTAACCTGCACAGTCTTTCGACTGTGGGGGAAAATCGGAGCACCCGAAGGAAAGCCACACAGACACGGGGATAACATGCAAACTCCTAACTGCGAGGCAGCAGTGCTACCCACTGTGCCACCGTGCCACCCAATGGAGATCATTTTCTTTTAAAAACACTGTTTTATGTAGTAGACTGTAAATTTCAATGTTGTTTGCATACTATCAAGTAAGACCCACTAAAAGAGACACTGGAGCAAACACAAGACACCATGGAGGGATTATATTTCTCAGTTGTTTTTGGGACATCTCAAAATTCCAAGGAGACGCTCTAGACTGCAATTAAAAATAGAGTGGTCTGATGAGTTCAGTTTGGCATGTTACCATCTCCATACTCACTAGAGCAAGATGGTTTTATCAAGTTATTGCTTGATAGCTGTAGGCATATATCAATGGATACATTTTATCACAGGAACCACTTAACTTGATCTTATTTAAGAACATTTAGAAACAGTGATTAATATTGCAGCACTGCTGCCTCACAGTTAGGAGACCCGGGTTCGCTTCCTGGGTCCTCCCTGCATGGAGTTTGCATGTTCTCCCCGTGTCTGTGTGGGTTTCCTCCCACAATTCAAAGACATGCAGGTTAGGTAGATTGGCGATTCTAAATTGTCCCTAGTGTGTGCTTGGTGTGTGGGTGTGGGTGTGTGTGTCCTGCGGTGGGTTGGCGCCCTGCCCAGGATTGGTTCCTGCCTTGCGCCCTGTGTTGGCTGGGATTGGTTCCAGCAGACCCCAGTGACCCTGTGGTTCGGATTCAACGGGTTGGAAAATGGATGGATTAATATTGCAGCAACTCTAAGAACCATTGGAATAAACCAAGGTCACTACAAAATGTAGAGCCATCCAAGTAAGCCTGGGTGCAAGTATCTGAATTAGTACTGCTACACATTGCTTCCGTGTTCTTCTCCATTATGTGCTAATTCTCAGACAGACAAGCCAAACTTAACAGCATGTTTTCAGACCAGTGCTGGAAGTAATGTGTGTGATGTAGTCAGATTGCTTTTTAAAGTAAAGAGTAACATAACACAATACTTATTTAATTGAAATAAAATACCAGTGTTTGATGGCCCGGGTGCTCGCAACTGGCATTCTCCGTGAAACTGTGACCATGTTCAAGGATGAGCCAGACAATGAGGACCCACATACAGCAAGGGGTTGGTATAACAAAGTGTTGAGTGCTTTTTATTCTCAAAATAATGTATATTCAACAACAAAAATGTGCAGTGCAAGCTCTTCTATAAACAAATAAATGATCCAAAATAAAAAATTGGCTCAGTGAAGGTTAAAATCAATAAATAAGTCAATAATCCATTGAAATCAAGACTAATATCAAATTTTAAAACTCAATCAGGATCCATTCATTAAAACCCTAAGGCTTAGTTCACCCTTCTATACTTGCATCTCTGCTGCTCAGGGAGCAAAGTCTGTTCCACATCAGTAGTCACTTTTCTGGCTGCCACAATCCTGACTTGCCTCTCGATTTCACCTCCAAACTCTCTTTCAACACAAGCCTTCCTTCCTCATCTCCCCAGTTTACCCTTCTCTGGTCTGGCAGCTGGGATAAAGTGCTGACAGCTGCAGATCCTCTCTCCGGTCTCTTGTCCCAGCCACCTCAGGCAGTACCAGCTGGGACACTTAGAGGCAAACCACCATTATCCTGCCTCCTGACATCAGTCCAGTAGGACCCCTGGAGCACCCAAACTCAATTTTAGAGTTTATACAGGGGAACTGACCCACTCCTGGAGTGCTTTTTTTCTTGCTCCTTTGTGGGGCTGTCAACCACTCTGCCTTCCTTCAACCACACTAACTGGTACTCCTGAGATTTTCTTTTCCAAACCTAACCTATCATGGATACAGGTGTCTTGATTATGACCCATGGAGTGTCAATGAGAAAACTGGCTGAACTAGTCACATTTGCACCTGAATAGAATTCGCCAATTTTCCCTTTAAGAGCCAATCTTAGAAAGTTAAAGTTTTGAGTTAAACTCATATAAATGTTTGCTTAATTTGAATAGAATATAAATTTCTTTCATAGTCATAGCTTATAGTATAGTCTTTTCCCCTTATAAGTTAGTAAGAGATAGAACCTTATAACTGAGAAACAGTATGATAATAAGCTCAGTTGTGTCTAGAAATGGGATAAGCATACAGTTTTCTGACCATTTTGAAATGTAATGATTTGAATTTGACTTGTAATGATTTGAGATGTAACAAGATTTAGCTTCTAAGAAGCTTAGAACTGAACTTTTCTTAACATTAATTTTTTCCCCTTTTTTGCTATTTTAATTCTCTTTTTTGTGTGAACTTTTTTACTTTGAAACTTAACTAAACTTTTAAAAATGAAGATATTTTGCTTGTGGAATCATTTCTGCGCGTCAGGCTTTTGTTGAATCCCATTTTTTGAGTTAGAGCTGCTGAACTTTGGTAACTTTTGAAAACACAGCTACATTCTCATTACAGATCTAGGGGACGCATGTCTATGCTACCACACGCATCCTCACCCCTTGAGCCTGATGGCAGTTTTTCTTAACCTAAAAACATATTCTGCCATGGATGGACCCCTATGCAATTCATAACACTCCATTATATAAAAAAACAGATTTGCTTTGCTGAATTACTTTTCATGCCTTCTGACCTATGCTGCATTTGCTTGAAGTGATACAGGTAAATGTGGCGTAAACCAAAACATTTCCTTTGACAGGTGAAAGTATTTACATTATTTGGCTTAAAATTAGGAGCACTAATACCTGCATAACAAAATAAAAAGAATTGAACCATGCTTTACGTTATCATTCTGACCTGGAATGGAGAAATAATAAATGTATTAATATTCTTTTTCTCTTTGTTCAAAGGAATACATTTATTTTGATTCCAAGAGTGAAACATATCTCTATATCAAGTGAGTAAATGAAATACAACACAATAAAATTTCCAAATTTGGTTGTGTTTCTGGTCAGTTTCATGAGGCTTCCTATATGGGCTTAGGCATGGCTGGTTTCTGGTGGATACGAAAAGTGACTGGCACACAGGCACCAAAGGTGGCAATTGAAAAAGGCACATTAATGTTTTCATACTTTGGAAATTTTAATCAATACTGCATTTTCTACATATATGTTTTTGGTATTATATCAGAGTGTCAGTGTGATAATCATAAAACACTGTGTTCAGCTATGGCCATAGTTTTTTTTTTTGATTTTTTAACTTTTATTGAATTTATTTAAAGCATGTACCATTTCATACAATCAAGTCAAACTTCACAAAACTAAATTCAATTCAACCCCCACCCATGAGAAAGACAGAAAGGCCAACAGCCAGTGTAAAACTTTTGAGACTTGTAAAGAGAGAAAGGAGTCTTTCTCTACAATATAAATGCTTATTCTAAAATATTATTGATTAGATCCTGCCAGGTTTTAAAAAAGTGTTGTGAACAGATCCTCTAAGAGAGAATGGCCAGAATTTAAAGGGAGACCGAGGAGGAGACTGATCTCCCACAGTAGCGGATGCACTAGTCAGGGGTTTAAAGACTGCGGGGAGCAGACTATCATTGGCCCACAAAAATTCTTCTACTGGTCACAAAAAATGGAAGGATCTACTATTTTATTTTGTTCCTACTGTTGTCAAACTACAAATTTAAATTATATACAGCTCGCCAGTATAAAACTGTGTGCTGCTTTTAAGCACCATCACAAAGGCAGAATGTCTTATTTCATAATATGAGGTGCCAATGGATCATTGCCATTTACTTAGCTCTTTTAGGTAGTACAGTTGTTCACCATTGCCACATTCAGTGGAATAGTATGATTATGATATTAAGATCATAATATTATGATTATGCAGACTTTCCTGTTTTTGTTGGCACTGAAGCTGCATAGTTGCATGATGCAGTGCCAGCTCATACTATGGGTGACTCATCCCTTGGCAAAGTAGAAAAATTAAAAGTATTTTTCCTTCTTTCAGCATATGAAGGTGCAATTTTTTATTTTTTTTTTGCACACACAGCAATAATGCCACGAGCCAGCTCTGGGCTAAGGATTTAATTGTAAAGGCTGGCGAGTGACATGTGCAGACTCCCATACAAATGATGAAAAAGTTACATAAAAGGAACGTACTGTTTGGAAAGCATTACATTTTATAAGTAACTAAAGTCATGGCCAAAATTTTTGAGAATGACACAAATATTGCACAAAGTTTGCTCCCTTTGTTTCTATGATGGCAATTTGCACATACTCCAGAATGTTATCAAGAGTGATCAGATGAATTGCAATTAATTGCAAAGTCTCTCTTTGCCATGAAAATGAACTTCATCCCAAAAAAGCCATTTCCACTGTTGTTGTGAAGAAGGTTTCAAGGCACCCCAGAAAGTCCAGTAAGCACCCGGACCGTCTTCTAAAGTTGATTCAGCTGCGGGATGGGGACAACAACAGTGCAGAGCTTGCTCAGGAATGGCAGCAGGCAGGTGTGTGTGCATCTGCACGCACAGTGAGGCAAAGATGTTTGGAGGATGGCCTGGTGTCAAGAAGGGCAGCAAAAAAGCCATTTGTCCCCAAGTAAATCATCAGGGGCAGGCTGATATTCTGCAAAAGGGACAGGGACTGAACTGCTGAGGAGTGGGGTAAAGTCATTATCTCTGATGAATCTCCTTTCCAATTGTTTGGGGCATCCAGAGAAAAGATTGTCCAGAGAAGAAAAGGTGAGTGCTACCATCAGTCCTGTGTCATGCCAACAGTAAAGCATCCTGATACCTTTCATGTGCGAAGCTGCTCCTCAGCCAAGGGAGTGAGCTCATTTACAATTTTGCCTAAGAACACAGCCATGAATGAAGAATGGTACCAAAACATCCTCCGAGAACAACTTCTCCCAACCATCAAAGAACAGTTTGGTGACAAACTATGCCTTTTCCAGCATGATGGAGTACCATGTCATAAGGCAAAAGTGATAGCTAGGTGGCTAACTCGGAAACTCCCCAGATCTTAATCCTATTGAGAACTTGTGGTCAATCCTCAAGATGTGGGTGAGCAAACAAAAACCCACAAATTCTGACAAGCTCCCACCATTGATATTGCAAGAATGGGCTGCCATCAGTCAGGATTTGGCCCAGAAGTTGATTGACAGCATGCCAGGAGAATTGCAGAGGTCTTGAAAAAGAAGGGCCAACACTGCAAATATTGACTCTTTGCATAAACTTAATGTAATTGTCAATAAAAGCCTTTGAAACTTATGAAATGATTGTAATTATACTTCAGTATACCATAGAAACATCTGACAAAAAGATCTAAAACAACTGAAGCAGCAAACTTTGTGAAAATCAATACTTGTGTCATTATCAAAACCTTTGTCCATGACTATATATAACATATTTTGTTATATTTTTGTGGGCAACATATAACTTAACTAAGTTATTTTTAAAAAGGTAGAAAAAATTTACCTAAAAAACAATGGATATGAACATAAGATTCCAGGTTTCCTGTGGCTTTCCAACTATCTGTTTTTTTTTATTATTCATATCATAGAAGATTTAAATGCTATAAAATACATCTATTATTCTTTTCAAGTCTCAGCCAAAAGGTCTGATAAAAACAGAACTGGAAAGAGTGACTGAAAAACAAATAAAATTCATGGTGGTAACTCACCACGACAGCACTTTGTGAAGATTCATCTTGCCAGCTGCATGCAGTCTCCCACACTGCAGCATATCAGAACTGTTAACAGTTGTGTAAGTAGGACGGATGTAAAAAACAGTTCTAGGGGTTTCACTGATAAATAAGAGCAAAAGTGACAACAGTACAGATACCTGCAGGAGGTTTCTTCAGATTCTTAACAACAACTGAAGAAAACAAAATAGACATTGAGGGAATAATAACTTCATCGTTGTTTAAGATAAACTATACAATCTGGTACAAGTTCTGCCAAGAGAACATTTTATTTGTTAGACTGGTAAGATGCAAATGTTCTGTATGATAAGCATTATTTGTAAAATACCTTTTAATGTTAAAGGTTGAATAAAATAGTTCTGTTCAGTATTTATGTATACCTCCACACTACATGGACATTTTAGTCCTACTATCTCTTTGTTTTTTATATTGCCTTTGTATGCTGCATTTTAATTTATCCTTTTAATTTTATCTTGTTATATTTATCTTTTGCATTCTGTATTCTTGTATGTTGTACCAATACTATCAAGACAAATTCCTAGCACACATTAGTGTACCTGGCCAATAAAGTGAATTCTGAATCTTCTGATTCTGATTCTAAAAATAAATATTCTACCTAAGTCCCCTTTTGGATTGAGATTTTAAATTCAAAATTGACGTCCAAGAAGAGTCCGTAATAACTTTCATTTTGCCAGGCAGTTACATGTTAAGTAATAATATACAAACAAATACAAAGAGAAAAAAAGTTAAGAAAACACAAATACTACTTCCAGTAACAATGTTATCCCTTACTGTATTAGCATATACCAAGGGAATATAAAAAGTACTTTATTGAATAAGAAACATCTAATTACAGCTTGTGCACTTTTACATAAAGTTGTGAATTTGTTTCGGACCTCTGGGCAGTAATCCAGTCTCTGGAGCAAGGCATTGCAACTTGCCAAGCACTCAAAGCACATTAGGTGCTCTTTACCCAGTGTCAGTGGAACAGTAATTGACTGGGACACCTTTAGAATGCTTTAACTGAAAGTTTAGGTCACAGGAAGACAAGAACTTGACTGGCATCACAAGTAAGGGACAGAGCCATTGACATTCTCCGGGCAGTGTCAAGTGCCAGCGTTGGCAGTCACTACACTCCACTTTGTCCAGACAGCAGGAAAGGGTTCAGGAGTCTAGACGGCCAGATAACTGATTTGGTTGCCTTTGGGTGGCAGAGCAGGACTGACATATGAGAATTTGTTTCACATCTACTCCTCGTACTTCTGTCAAATCTGCTGGCAGACACAATGATTGACAAGACAGTGTGGGAGAGGTATCATGCTGCTGCTGGCTTTAGAGCAACATCTGTCAGAGGCCCAATGGTTACACCTCCTAGAGGTCTGATCATACAGCAGGACACTGGTTTGGTAACAACTGCCCTGAGTAATGAATTCTGGTGTACAGATGCTTTCTTCCCCTTCCTTCCCTCCTGAACTTAATTCCTAAAAGCATGATTCTGATGTCCTGGATCACAGAATTTGGAAAGGTGATAATTCCCTTCTGCAGGAATAAGATATTTTCCCACAAGTGCAGATGGAGAACTCACTGGCTATGTACATATGAGAGTTCAAGCAATGGTGGCTGCAAAACACGTTCACACAAGATACTGAAAAGGTAGAAGGCAATTGTTGTTAATGTTCACAGTTATTATTATTTTCCTGTTATTATCTCCTACTGTTTGTTATTCTATTATTTGTTTAATGGTTGAAATTTCAGTCCAACAAGAGTAGTACTTCCATCCTTCAGATATAATAGCTAATGTGTGGTGTATGTAATGGCAAAATAATGGCTACTGTCATCCTGGTGGATGCTACACATTGGTAGTGGTTGATGTGTTTCCTCACTGTCTATGTAAAGTGGTTTGACTGACTTAGAAAAGCACTATATAAATATAATTAATAATTATCATTTCGTTTTCCAGTTTATTTTCTTTCTTTTTTTACATTGGGGAACAAACATGTTCAATGGCATTTACATTCATTTTGTAATGTTAGCTCAGTTTTCAATTAGTTTGCTTGTAGTAGATCCAGTGTTTCTATTTTATCTTAAGTAGATATTTTTTGTGGTAGATTTATAAATTTCAAGACTTACTACACCTTAAGTGAGAATGAGCATGAGGAATTCATTTATATGCTATTCTGCTCAAAGTGGACATGCAGAAATTCCTCTGCGGCTTTTAAGATGCATCTGATGCAGATGGTTTTAGGGGCAAATGATAGGAATTGAGTCTGTACTCGATCAGGATTGCTCCATCCTGATCAGAAAAATTAAGTTGGCTTTAGTTGGTAAACCTGAAACTGTTACATGTACTGCATTATGCATACACATCATTTCAAACTTAGGGAGTATGTATACTGCATATATATATATTTAACAGGATTAACAGGTGGAAGCCACTGACATTTTTCTCTCCTCATCTTTTCTGACTGTTTTTTTCACTAGTTTTGCAGGTTTTAGAAGGTTTGCTGTGTCACCCAGCACAGTCTCAAGCACATGTAGGAGATTCCAGCAGACAGGCAGTTACTCTAGGAGAGGCTGGACATGGCCGTAGAAGGTCCTTAACCCATCAGCAGGACCGGTATCTGCTCCTTTAGGCAAGGAGGAACAGGACGAGCACTGCTAAAGCCCTACAAAATGACCTGCAGCAGGTCACTGGTGTAAATGTCTCTGACCAAACAATCAGAAACAGACTTTATGAGGGTGGCCTGAAGGCCCAACATCCTCTAGTAGGCCCTGTGCTCACTGCCAGGCACCATGGAACTTGATTGGCATTTGCCCTAGAATACCAGAATTGGCTTGTCCACCACTGGCGCCCTGTGCTTTTCAAAGATGAGAGCAGGTTCACTCAAAGCATATGTGACTGATGTGAATGGGTCTGGGGAAGCCTTGGAGAACATTATGCTGCCTGTAACATCGTTCAGCATGACCGGTTTGGTGGTAGCATACCTATGGAGGGACGCACAGACCTCTACAGGCTAGACAAAGGCAACTTGACTGCCATTAGGTATTAGGATGAAATCCTTGGACCCACTGTCAAACCCTATGCTGGTGCAGTGGGTCCTGGGTTCCTCCTGGTGCACGACAATGCCCGGCCTCATGTGGCGAGAGTATGCAGGCAGTTCCTGGAGGATGAAGGAAATGATACCATTGACTGGCCCAAACACTCACCTGACCTAAATCCAACAGAACGCCTCTGGGACGTCATGTTTTGGCCCATCTGACATCGCCAGGTTGCACCTCAGACTGTCCAGAAGCTCAGTGATGCCCTGGTTCAGATCTGGGAGGAGATCCCCCAGGACACCATCTGTCGTCTCATTAGGAGCATGCCCTAATGTTGTCTGGCATGCATACAGTACAGGCATGTGGAGGCCATACAAACTAATAAGTATGATTTTGAGTTGTTGCAATGATATTTCGGCAAAATGGACTAGCCTGCCACATCATTTTTTTACTTTGATTTTCGGGGTATCTTGAATTCAGCCCTCTGTTAATAATTTTCATTTCCATCAAACGATGTGGAATCCTTTAGTTCCTAATACATTACCCAGTCCATATCAGTATAGATATTCAGCATGACTTTTTTCCCATTGAGAAATGATGTGTTTTCAAAGTGTTCCTTTAATGTTTTTGAGCAGCTCCTCGACCACCCACTCAGTGCTGTTGAGGTTAAAAGTAAAGTATTTATTGACTTAGCACACTAGTCATGGAAAGGCTTTTATGAATTATAAGGGAAGTCATCTATTACACCTATATACAGTACTGTATATTGCAGATGCCAAGAAGGAAGGACAGGCATCCTGGCTGGGATAAAGGAAGGTTTCATACCTGGCCAGGAGCTAATAATGGAAGGACTGGACATCCGAGCTTACCAGGAGCAGGTCATTCTCCCACACAACCGGTGGCAGTGTTCCTCAGGGTTAAACCCGATTTGGACGCCCACAGGGTGCCATGGGAAGTAGAGTGGGATGGGAAAAATAGGAGAAAGAACCTGTGACAGAAGGATCACTGTATAGATAAATTAAAAAAAATATATCCAATGGTAAGTTAGACAAACATGTTGTATAGCGCAGAACTAAAAGGAATACCGAAAGACTGCAAGTGTTTAAGATAAAAAAGAGCTTCAATAGATGTGCAGGTGAACAAAAGGCAAGATAAGGGAGATTATTACAGATGGAGATGCCAGGAGGAAAAGGAAGACAGAAAACCATAAGGAAGGATGGTGCAGTGAAGGGTATTCAGGAAATTAAGTAAAGTAAGGAGTTTACTGGAAATATGATGCAATAGAAAAGATGAATTCGGTAGCTCATTTTTTTTGTCTGGGTTGAGTGAAGGAAAGGTAATGAGTTAAGGTTTGCAGGTGTGGCTCACTCTACACTTGTTTTGCTGTAGGGAATTTTTATAGCATTTATAATGACAATTTTACACTGGCTGTTAATCACCTTTTACACAATTAAGCTTCTACAGTTGACACAATTCTTTAATGTCATTCAAGATTCTTTCCCTTTAGCCATATCTAAGTTGTAAAATTATTTAATAAGAAAGTAAAATAGAATTAAAAAAGCCCTACAGAGATTTACTTAGATTAGGCAATGTACTTATTTTTAAACCAGGGTAAACATAACTGTGTTTTGATAGATATGTTTACCTGTAACAAATTGATTCCTCACTTGAAGTCTTAGAATTGCAGGCCATTAAAATGTTTCATACTTTACATTAGGAATTCCTCAGAACCCATTATCAATGCTTGATTTTGCAAGTTATTCTTGGGTGTTATGGGGGTATAGTGGTTTGACAAACTACCCTCACCCACATCTTTATGGTGTCTGCACATTCACGTTCCCTGTGAACATTTTCTTCGGGTCATCATTGGGTAGGCCTACTAGTTTTCTTCCCACCACTCAAGGATATATGTGTCAGGTTAATTAGCTGAATGTGAATGAGAATTGTGATGGACTATTATCCTGTTCAGGTTCAGGTACATGGAGTGCATCCAATGATGAGGCTCCAGCCCTTAAAATTGGAAGCTAATTTAATCAGGGTCAGTGATGAATGAAATTCTTTTCCTTTGTAAAATATGCTTTCCATTTTTGTAATTTTACATTGTGATCATGACACAGCATTATATCCAAATGCCCTCTGTGCTGTCTATTAGAGTGCAAATGGAATCACCTTTTTACTGTTTTCCAGTCACTTTTCAGCTAACCATCTTTCCTTCAGTTTTTCAAAGTGTTATACTAAATTTGTAACTGTACAGGTTTTTGCAAAATATACATTTACAGTAGACCCCCGGAAAGACGCAGTTCAGGGTTTGAGGACTTAGTTGTTTGCGGATTTGTCCTTAGAACCTAACTATTAATTGTTAGTGGAAAGCGCAAATATCCTCCTCAATTTTTTATGGATTTTTTCGTAATAATGTGGTGTAGACAGAACATGAAGCAACCTCTGAGGGAACACAGTTCGGGATGGTGAAAGTAGCCAATCCAAGAACATTATTCATTTCTCCTTGATGCTGATCGACTGCTGCCCTGTGACGCATCTCCAGGTGAGTGTCCACGTGTTTTCTACCGATTGAGGGAACGCAGTTTGGGATGGTGAAAGTAGCCAATCCAAGAGCGATATTCATTTCTCCTTGCTGTTGATTGACTGCTGCCTTTTGACGCGTCTCCAGCTGAGTGTCCTTATGTTTTCTATTTTGTTATT
This sequence comes from Polypterus senegalus, assembly GCF_016835505.1. Classification (NCBI taxonomy): domain Eukaryota; kingdom Metazoa; phylum Chordata; class Cladistia; order Polypteriformes; family Polypteridae; genus Polypterus; species Polypterus senegalus. Next base: position 99,402,770 of record NC_053158.1, read on the forward strand.
GTATTCATTTTGTTATTCTTAAATGCCCAAGATGTCGCTGAAATGCCCTGCACCTTCTAAGGCTTCTGGCACTAAGCCTAAGCGCCAAAAGAAGTTTAAAACACTCCAGGAGAAGGTTGAACTACTGTATTTGCTCCGGGAACTAAAAAGTTATACTGAAGTAGCGCGCCACTATGGCATTAATGAAAGCCCCGTACGCTACATAAAGAACAACGAAGCAATGATCCAGAGTACCATATCTGTAAGTAAATTCTATGCAGATATACTTTCCGTAACTCCATAGTTCAAATTTTCCTTGAAAAACGTTGCTGAAGAAAAGACAACGGATAATTCAGGTACCTGGTCAACAACTGCCAAGTGAATGAACTGTGGACAGTTAACGTGGGCTCTGGAAAAGAACATAGAGCCCTGCAGAGTAAAAGTATGCCAAAGTTTCTCTTCTGGCGAGGATTTAATCAGATCTTGGGGTCCAATATACCAATGCAAAGGATATCAATATCTAGAAGCCTGGTCTGGATGCCATTGTGGAAGTAAAACAACTCCCCCGAGGAAGAAAGGTCAAGTTCAATCAATTAGATTTTTATTCAGTCACAGATGAGCATGTGGATCCTACGTTGCAAGGCAGAAGAGCGGTTACATTTCTATCTATTGGCTTTTTGTAATTTCTTCTTCCTCCCCCTTCCCCTTATTTCTTAAAAATAAACATAATATTGTTTACTTAAGTATTTTGTTTTAGTACACTAATGGGACATCTGTTCTAATTTTTTCACTGATCAGATAAACCCTAAAGAAGGAAAGGTCATCTTTCCTGTGTCAAATAGATGAGTTCCTAAGAAACTGGAAATTATCTTTGGTCAGCTTACTGCACCCTGTCTTATGACAGACGCCTGTGTGAATAACCTGCCATTATAGCAAAACGGCTTTGTCAGCTATTAACCCTTAGTAGCCTGCAAGCAGTTAATTTTTCTTTCACACCATTTATGCCACCCTATACAATTCTGCACCCACAATGAATTTTCGGCATTAACGGTCACCAGCACAGTTGAGTTGTTAGTAGCAGGAACCCGTGTTCCCCTGGAGTGGAATTTGAGTACATTGTCCAGTAGTCAATTTGTCAATGTCCCCTCTCTGGTATGGCTTGTTTCTCCTTGGAGTTGGATGATTCATTCATCTGCAGACCTTCATCATAGCTCAAATTCAAGTGCTGCTATTTCCGATGTGCTAGGAAGAGCAGTTTTTACCTGCAGGTGTAAAGACTTAATAGTTTTATTTCATATTAGTCAGCATTGCAATACTTCATCTGTCATTTTTTAAAGTTACCAATGGATTCAAAAATAATATCTCATAAGGTGTTAAGCCTATCTTGTAGGGGGTGCTCCTTATCAAAAATAACAGCAGCAGTAAAACCAGTATCTGCTGGTCTCTTGGCCAATTCGTTTTTTGTGGTCAAAAATGAAATCTAAAGGTGGTAAGCTTAATGTATAAGTTTCCATTCATTGTATCCATTGCGTTCAAAAATAGATATATATATCTATAGTTGTATCTAGTTTAGCCAATGTTGTGGACTCCACTCAATTAAAAGCATATTCATTATAACAAGTAAATCATCACAATATAAAATAAAGTCTTAATCTTAATATATACAGTGCATCCGGAAAGTATTCACAGTGCATCACTTTTTCCACATTTTGTTATGTTACAGCCTTATTCTAAAATGGATTAAATTAATGTTTTTCCTCAGAATTCTACACACAACACCCCATAATGACAATGTGAAAAAAGTTTATTTGAGGTTTTTGCAAATTTATTAAAAATAAAAAATCTGAGGGAAAAACATTTGGTTGTCTCAAAACATTTAAACTATTGGTACATAGACTTTGATGTTTCGAAATATATCTTTGAAAACTAAAATTAATCTAAATTTAATTTACTATAAATACATTATAAACTCCCCCCTTATTGACACTTGTGACAATCTTGGTATTATTATTTTATGTTTAGAGTAAATGTGGAGCAAGATGGTATCAGTCACTAAAGACCCTGAAACTGACCCCATTAATGTAAAAACTTAATAAAAACTGAATGTTATTCTTCTCATATTTTGACAGTTAATACAAATATGTCAGATACGGAAGACAATAACAAAGGAAAAGAGAAAACAGAGTGTTGTGGAAGATATTAGTTAAAGGGCCATACTCTGTGGAGGTTCCTGTAGAAATTAAGAAAATTCCAGTTGATTATTCTAAAGGACAAATTTGTCTCTATGTTCTACTGCACTCTTCCCCTAATTGGCTGGCAACAGAACACCAGTGTCCACCAGAGAACATCTCTCAATCAGCATAGTAGGCAGAAATCAAGAATTCTGTTTACAAAATATGCAGTTTTGGAATTTAAATCATTTACAAAAAAAAGTTTGATTTCCATCCATCCATCCATCCATCCATCCTCTTCCGCTTATCCGAGGTCGGGTCGCGGGGGCAGCAGCTTAAGCAGAGAGGCCCAGACTTCCCTCTCCCCGGCCATTGATTTCACTATATCTAATTCTAGCATGGTAATTTATATAAAATATATTTTATCATTTCCTACATAAAGTCCCTTATTTATTTCAAAGGTAATATCTCTAAGCATGTTGTCTTAAAACTTAATTCTGTTTATGTTCCAGGTGTATTCTTTAAGCTATTATTTTACTACTGATAAAACTGACACATACATGTCTACCCTAGGCTTTATAATTTAACCAATGTTACATTAGAATTTCAAATTATAGGTAATAAAACTAAACCTCCTATCAGGTATGTAGTTATTCAAACAACAACATTCAATTTCATATTTAAAATATTCAAATTACTTATGAACAAGGAGTGATGTGAAAAGGAATCAACATCTCACATTTTATTATTTAAATTTGTTTGTATTTAAAATACTTTCAGGGCAGTTTGTGCATCTCACCATTGCATACAGCATTTTAAAGAAAATATTCTGATACATAAAATGTAACTATGCTTAATAATGATTTCTTTTACCCATAACTTTCTGTTAAGGCTAGTTGTTCATGCATGCTTTTCTGATGATATCCTACAGGATATTTATTTCATGTTTTCCAGAGTGTTGCTTCTGTAGAAAAAAACACAGCCTGCTTTTTTTGTTAGTTAAGCCCCCTTATGTACAGCATATCTTAGTAAGGAACACTACCTGGACTAGAGCCAGTGCTCATCACCAGATTCTTTGCTATCTTACAGAATATTTCTCCTTTTACTTTAAATTTAAATTAAAACTACTCAAATAATTTTCTTCTATGTATACTAAATCTGGAAACCTTTTATTGGACCTAATCATATTTAAGTTTAAATTCAAAACATATATTTATGCACACCTTTATCAAGTTTCAAACAATACCATATATTTTCAGACATTGTCTTTAACCAAACATTTTACCAAACTCACTTAAATTCCTTCAAATACACTTCAGTCACAAATATCTCTTTCACTTACTATAAAACATATTCAAAGTCCCCTAAACTGTCTTTATCACATTTAGACTCATTGAAGTTTTATTGTTGTTATTATTTAGCATCTATTATTTAAAGCATTTACACATTCTTGTTTCTCAGGCTTACATCTATTTCACTCCACACATAGAATGTACAAATCTGAGCAATCATTTCCTGTTGCTGGGCAAAGGTGCTACCACTGTGCCACCATGCTGCCCCTACTTAAATTACCCAACTCATGTAAAGCATCCATAACATACATATGAATTCACACATTTGGAGCAAATTGAATAAGTCAGCTCACACACACACACTTACACAAAAGTTATTCTATGCTCAATACACACGTTGAACTTTCAAAAAGCATTACAGTATCCTTAACATCACACACACATACAGTACCAGCAGAATTTTATTCTTGAAATAAATTGTCTCTTTTGCATTTTGTAATCATCAAAAGAACATTTTTCCATAAGACTTCATCAGGATCTGAAGGAAAGATGTTTCATTCATTTCATAAAATTTTTGTAAGCAAAGTGGAGACATCAATTTACCAAATATTACATGCTCAGTATTCAGTCAGTCATTTTCCAACCCGCTATATCCTAACACTGGGTCACTGGGGTCTGCTGGAGCCAATCCCAGCCAACAAAGGGTGCAAATGCCGGGCAGGGTGCCAGCCCACCGCAGGACACACACCCACACACTAGGGACAATTTAGGATCGCCAATGCACCTAACCTGCATGTCTGGACTATGGGAGGAAACCGGAGTACCCGGAGGAAACCCACGCAGACACAGGGAGAACATGCAAACTCCACGTAGGAAGGATCCGGGAAGTGAACCCAGGCCTCCTTATTGCGAGGCAGCAGAGCTACCACTGCGCCACCGTGCTGCCCTTCAATATTCAGAATTCTGGAAATATATATAAAATTTTTAAAAATTTGTGCGCACAATATTTTTTCCACATATTGTGCTCAGTTCCGTACTGACCCCAACTCTCTCTTTTGTTTCTTTTTCCGGTTTCTTTGTGGTGGCGGCCTATTTATACTCAAAGCATCATGATGCACCAACATTGATGGACTGAAAGCCAGAAGTCTACGTGACCATCATCATCAGGTCCTTCCGTGAAAACCCTAAATACAAAGAGGACTGTTTGACTTATGTTAGGTAGATTGCCCAGAGGGGACTGGGCGGTCTCGTGGTCTGGAACCCCAACAGATTTTATTTTTTTTCTCCAGCTTTTGGAGTTTTTTTTTTGTTTTATCTGTCCACCCTGGCCATCGGACCTTACTTATTCTATGTTAATTAATGTTGACTTATGTTTATTTTTTATTGTGTCTTCTATTTTTCTATTCATTTTGTAAAGCACTTTGAGCTACATTTTTTTGTATGAATATGTGCTATATAAATAAATGTTGATTGATTGATTGATTGAGCAAACACTTTGAAAATTCATTTTAATACTAGTACATTTCAAACAAAGTCCCATTCACACGTCATTGAATAGCATTTTCAAACACATGCATTCTTTTAACATGACATACTTTACACTTTTATTCCTTTCATACATCATTCCAATCTGTCTTTCTCACAACTGTCAGTCCCTCACTTGCTCTCTTTTCTCTCATGTGCAACTTCGCAGTGCATTTAGTTCTGTTTAAGTGTTCAGTTGGTCAATCCCATAACAGCGTGTTAATATTATCTCTGATCTTGCCATAATTCCTGCTTTGCTGGATATTCACGTGCCTCATATGCAGGTGGTGCAGGGGGGTCACTCTCTCTTCTCTCTTCCTTTCATACCCTTTCTAAGGGGCTGCTCAATCACACTTTCATTTTCATTTCTGTTTAAGTCTACCTGTTTAAACAATTTCAACACGTCTAATCTTCGCACCTTTTATGCTCCCTTACTTCACTAATCCTTTTAAACATAAGATTATTAATTAATGTTTCCATTTCCTCACACAGTGCTATATCAAATGAACCTTCCTTGTTACGCTATTTTTAGACTTTTTCCAGCACAGAGAAAACTTAATTCTCAATATCTCCATGGGGATTTCTTTGTCTGCCATTGCTAAACAGTTTTTATTAGGATCAGTGCTCTTTAAAGAAGAGTCCATCTTAACATTGTGTCTTTTATACCAATTTGTCCTACTCTGCACTGTTCAGAGAAGGTGTGGGCCTGACACAGTGAGAGAATGATCAGCTGACATTACCAGAGACCTGAGCTGCTCAGAATACTCAAAGACTTGCTCATTAAAGTCGACTGAAGAAGTTTTCCACTTACAATGAATTTTATCTGTAGCCCATCCCCTTTTTTTTTAAACTGTTTTTTACCTCTCGGATCTTATTTGGTCCTCGGGACTCTCTGCTCTGTTATTACTTTTATACTAGTTAAGTGCTATAAACCTCCTGAACTTAGTTTTCCCACAATGTGTTGCCTTCCAGCCAAATCTGCACTTGTAGAGCTTATACTGTATGCTGTATCTATGTATAGACCTGTGTAATGTGTTTACTGAGAAACAATACAAGACACCTATGTTGTTGAATAATCATCAAACTAGTAGCTAATCTGACAGAGATTTCATTGAAGGATGTGATATTTTGTAATTTATAATTCACATATTTATACAGTTTTTTTTTATTCTATTCATTTAATTGTGTTTTGTGCAAATGGTATTCATATATCATGCGTTTAATTATTTACACATGCAATACGCTTGGTCCTGAGCATGTGTAAGATTCATTCGTTTTTATGAACAGATGGTCCTTACTGAAACATTGATAATTACATTGAATTTTCCCTCTACAATAGATTTTCGAACAAACTTGTCCTGCTCATATTTCATGAGTGAGTCCAACGCCTTTTCACACATGCCCTCAAGTGGTGGATACCATTTGTTTAGCTGAAGTTTGCCTAGCTAGGCAGTTTAATGGCCTTCCTGCAGGAGTTGGTTTATAAGAATGTCCTGTACTGAATCACCCTTGTGAAACTAGTTTGAGGCACAAATCCACCCAACCCTGCAATAAATTTCACATCCTGAGTCAGTCCTAAAGACTTGGGGTTTAATTAGACATGAAAGTACACCCTGTCGAATAAAACACTAAAATTACAATTGGTATATTGAGCTTACAAATAAAGACATACAAAATATTTATTATGGCGATTCTACATTGGCCCTAGTGTGTGCTTGGTGTGTGGGTGTGTTTGTGTGTGTCCTGCGGTGGGTTGGCACCCTGCCCAGGATTGGTTCCTGCCTTGTGCCCTGTGTTGGCTGGGATTGGCTCCAGCAGACCCCCGTGACCCTGTGTTTGGATTCAGCGGGTTGGAAAGTGGATGGGTGGATGGAAAATATTTAACTTTTATACAAAATATCACTGCACCACACTCCACCTCTGATAATCTTTTGTACAATGTCTTTATGATATAATTAAACACTACCACTAGAATTCCTGAAGCTTATGATTTTCTTCGTTGTCTCTGACCTCCTTAAATTTTCCTGACATAAACCAAGAGCTCATAGCTCCTTATCACTGCGCCAATAGCCTGTTTTTGTTTTGTCAATGTGTGGTTTAGCAGAACACAACCTGCTATGCCCCCCAGCACATTCAATCAGATAAAGGCATTGCCCTGCTGAAATCCTCACAGTGGGGGTATGTGTTTGTAAGGAATTATATAAGTAATGGAATATCATGATTTGACATACATACATTTCATGTGTGTTCCATGTCTCTACCAATCTGTGTAAATATAGAATGACAGAGGAAATGCGAGGCAAGAAATGCTTAACACGCTGCTAAAACAGAAAATGTTTTCATATGTTATAGTATAAATAACGGCATAATTTTAATGTGAAGTGTAGGATGTATGAAGCTTTCATAAAGGGTGTAACAAAGCAAGTATACTTTAATTCAAGAATAAAATCAAAGAAAAAGAAACTGCTCAATTGACAGGTTGCTGAAATCCAACTATCAGTAAGCACAAAATAAAAGATGTTTGTATACATTTCAATGTCAACCATTTGTCACAGTGGTAACGGTGCTCCATCATGGATCTGTGCAGATGGCGCAGTGGATAAGCTATTGTTTAGCAACTGCGAGGTAATAGGTTAAAATCCCGCATCTTTTCTTTATTTAGTGCTTTGAGTAGTGAGCTGCTATTATTATTATTATTATTATTATTATTATTATTTAACAAAAACATATATTTGATGTGAGTCTAAAACATCCTATGTAAATTTATGGTACTTATAAAAGATGTTACTTTTCCTCGCACATGGTCATTCATATCAACATGTTATTTGAATGATTTTTTGATTCAGTTTAATTCTTGAATAAAACTTAAATTGAATGATTTTTTTAGTTTTATTCTTGGATTCTTGAATAAAAAAATTGTTCAAATGACATGTTGATGTGAATGTGCGTGTGAAAGAAAAATTAATATCCACCATAGACACTGCGGTGACTGTTTGCTCAACAAGACACCAAGAAGAAAAGATTAAGTTGTGTTTGTGTGTCTGCTTTTATCCCTTCAGTGCTAAATTTTACAAGTACCATACATTTACATCAGCTGTTACTGACTCAAATCAAATGTACGTTTTTATTATACAGTAGTAACAATAATACCAGCTCCATCCATCCATTATCCAACCCACTATATCCTAACTACAAGGTCACAGGGGTCTGCTGGAGCCAATCCCAGCCAACACCGTGCGCAAGGCAGGAAACAAACCCCAGCCAGGGCGCCAGCCCACCGCAGTAATACCAGCTCTCTACTCAAAATGGAAAATGCTAGGAGGACCCAGAATCAAACCCACAACCTTATGCAGCAGTTCTTACCTCTACACCAGCCAAGCAGATGTGTCTACTTTGTATTGATTGATAGTTGGGCTTCAGTTGTTACACAAGTTGAACAATTTCTTGTGCTTTGGTTTACATTCTTGAATAAAAGTGCACTTGTTTTGTTATACCTTTTATGAAAGTTTTTATTTGATATTTGGACTTCAGTCTTCACACATTATACACTTCATACAAACGTTTTGTCAATTATTACTATAACATGAAGAAAGTTTCTGTTTTAGTTATGTGTTCAACATTTCTTGCCTCGCATTTCCTGTCATCCTACATTTACACAGATCGTTGTACGCACAGAACACACATGAAATGTATGTATTCCAAATAATGATACATTATTTACCCTCTACAATTCCAGGCACCTCACTTCCAGATAAACAGACCAGCACTGAGAATTTTGCACTTGATTTGACTTCAGCTGCCTTTGTGGGGAATGGGATAGCAGGCTGCTTGCTGCCAGTGCTGACTGACATATTTGCAAACAAAGACACTGCTGATGAATATTTGTGTAGGCTTCAGGGATTCTAGAGTTAACTGTCTGAAAAATCTGTTGCACAACTTGTGTTTTGCATTCTGGAGATTGCTTTTTCTGTGATCAGAATTGAGTATGACCATTTGTTCACAACATATCGTCTTTATTTCAAAGATAATCTGAAAGACTTGGATGTGCTACTGATGACTTTTATCTACTCTGGTTTGCTCTTCTGTTTCTTTAGCTTTCTGCAGTCTTCTTATGTCATTAGATCTGGTGGTTCAGAGTGAGACAAATCCATACCTTCCACTAAACTAATCCACTGCCACTGTACGTTTATTGTGTGAATTTGTTTCTTAACCTATGCTGGTTCTGTGTCTAACTGATAATTAGACCACTGTCCCAAACAATTCATTCAAGCATGTGCAGCCGTACTATTAACTTAAAAATATGGAAGGCAACATTCCACATGTTACAGTGCCAACCACTACTGCCCATGTGAAAACACATGTGCTTATGCATAAACTGTTCACAAACCTTGTGACCACTCTTCGCACATTTGGGGTTGACTTAGTGGCTTTTTCACCCATGGTGAAACTCTGACTACCATCAGTCTTTACCAGTATAGGCTGGGTCACCACTGTGGCCATCAAGTGTCTTCCTGTCCAATAGGAGAGACATCATTGCTACACACCCCTCATCATCTCCAGAATTGTTTGATCATCTTTTGCTTACGCAATGTGCTTAACACCTCAGTTCAGAATTGGCCCACTGGTCCTGTGCCTGTACCACAGCTGACAACTTCCGCAGGTTTCTGTGTTTTCTCAATTAGACTATACCTAAACATCAGAGCCCATATGACTTGCAACTGTACCAGCTACATCTGCTTATTTGAAAAGTTAATTAATTTTCTCAGTGTATATTCTGTGAGGGACAACCGGCGTCTTTACCTGGCCGGGATGCCTCCTTAAAAAAGGGCAAGGGGAAATCACTATTGAAGGGTGCTATTTCCCCTGAACTGCTACTTGGCTACTCCGGTAACTCGGATTCCCCCAGGGCTGTATTGGAATTACTAATTGTTGGCCGCCAGGGGGAGCTTTGAGAGCTGCAGAACCCTATCTTGAGCTTCTGCCACACCAGCTCCCTACTCCTTAAGGAGCAATCTGGAATGCTTCCAGGTGTAGCTTAAAAAAGGAGCCAGCTGCCTCGCAGAGACAAACAAGAGTCAGGATGAACTGGGATGAAGCTTGCCATGAGGAGTGGAGACGGAAAGAAAGAGTAAGAGAAGATGTGTTGTGTGCTATAGTCTTGGGCTATAATGTGCTTGGTGCTGGTGAGAAATGAGTGGAATATGTTTCCCACTGAATAAAAGCCTTTTTTTTTTACTGCACTTGTGTTTGTGTCTGCTGCGTTAGTGTTTGGGGAGCTGGGGGGCCCCCTAGACGTCACAATTCATTATTATAGCATTAATTGTATTAAGTATCCCAATTAATTGATTAATTCCCAGAATCTACACTTTAAGAGCCCATAATTAATGCCCTTATTTCTGGCATTTCTAACTGGTTTACACAGTTTCCACCTCTTGGAATGTAAATTTGATGCAGTTACCTTATTCTGGGTCCGGAACAAACTTTTTTTTTTTAATCTATAGCTATTGGGACTACAGGTACATTTCAATAAATTAAAATATCATTGAAAAATGATTTTTTTTTTAGTAATTCAATTCAAAAAGTGAAACTCATATATTATATAGATTCATTACACACAGAGTGATATATTTCAAGTGTTTATTTCTTTTCACTTTACTGATTATGGCCTACAGGTAATGAAAACTCAAAATTCAGTATCTCAGAAAATTGGAATATTACATAAGACCAATCAATGAAGAAAAGATTTTTAATAAAGAAATGTTGGTCTACTGAAAAGTATGTCCATGTACGCACTCAGTACTTGGTCAGTGGTATGAATTACTGCATCAATGCCGTGTAGCATGGAGGTGATCAGCCTGTGGCACTGCTGAGGTGTTGTGGAAGCCCAGGATTCTTTGATAGTGGCCTTCAGCTCATCTGCATTGCTGGGTCTGCTGTCTCTCATCTTCCTCTCGATCAGGTCAGGCAAGTTTGCTGGCCAATCAATTACAGAGATGCAATGGTCATTAAACCAGGTATTGGTACTTTTGACAGTGTGGGCAGGTGCTAAATCCTCCTGGAAAATGAAATCACATCTCCATAAAGCTTGTCAGGAGAGGGAAGCATGAAGTGCTCTAAAATGTCCTGGTATATGGTTGCGCTGACTTTGGACTTTATTAAACACAGTGGACCAACACCAGCAGATGACATGGCTCCCCAAATTATCTCAGACACTGAAAACTTCACACTGGACCTCAAGCAACTTGGATTCTGTGCCTCTCCACTCTTCCTCCAGACTCTGGGACGTTGATTTCCAAATGAAATGAAAAATTTACTTTCATCTGGAAAGAGGACTTTGGACCACTGAGCAACAGTCCAGTTTGTTTTCTCGTTAGCCCAGGTAAGATGCTTCTGACATTGGCTCTGGTTTAGGAGTGGCTTGAGACAAGGAATGCGACAGTTGTAGTCCATGTCCCAGATACTTTTGATTCACGTTGCTTCACAGTCCTCTCAAGGCTGCAGTTATCCCTGTTGCTTGTGCACCTTTTTCTTCCAAAGTTTTTCTTTCCACTCAACTTTCCATTAATATGTTTGAATATAGCAATGACCTTTTGTGGCTTCCCCTCCTTGTGGAGGGTGTCAATGACAGTCTTCTGGACAACTGTCTAGTCAGTAGTCTTCCCCATGATTGTGTGGCCTACTGAACCAGACTGAGAGACCATTTAAAGACTCAGGACACCTTTGCAATTGTTTTAGGTTAATTACCTGAGTGGAGCGTGACACCAGGAGTCTACAATATGGAACTTTTTCACAATATTCTAATTTGCTGAGATACTGAATTTTGGTTTTTCATTAGCTATAAGCCATAATCAGCATTCACTGGAACAGCGTGACCACTAGTGCCACTCTGCTCCAATGTTTTAGTTGTAACATGGTCTCCTGCATGGATTTATGCTCTCTGTTGCCTTTACTATTCATTACCTGCACCAACCCAAAGTCCGTAAAAACTCAAATTAGAAACAACATTGTTACAAAAGGTCAAGGAATGGAAATAGTTAGAAAAAACTATTTTCTCTTTCCTGTCTCCCTGAGCATTCCTTACATTTTTTCCCAGTGCGTGCATCCTTTTCTTTTTTTATTGTGTGGTAAAATTTTGGCTAAAATCTCTCCAAAATCCAAGTGCAAAATCCAGCATTTCTCCTAAAGCTGACATTTGTTCTTTACTCACAGCCAGCTCACGTTTCTCCATTTTATTGCAGGGAGTATTATAGGCTATCTTTTTAGTGAACTGGTCAGTCAGGTTTCAAGTTGCTAAACCTAAGTGTGCTTTGTAATTGTTGACCTGCCTAGCAGTGCTCTTAGGGCACTCACACTCCAGTGCATTCCTGACTTGTTTTCTGAACTTGTAAAACTCTCTGCTGCACCTTTACCCATCCTTTCTTTCTTGTGTCCTGTTTCATTCAAAACCACTAAACTGGTTCATGCTGAACCGGTGCACTTTCCAGCTTAGTCATACTTGGACTAGCATTTTCAGACCTTTCACACACAAGCACTTGAATTTCTTTCATTTCCACTGTCCCTTGTTTTCATTCCACAGTTTCTTCATTCAGTTCACATATTCCATTATCCAGTTTATGCCCTGCAGTCAACGATGGCCATTCAAACTCACCAGCTTCTATGTAATTTCTTTTTTCACAATCAAATTTCACAGCAGCAATGGTTATCTTTCCTAATGGTGGCGAAAAAACTATCAGTGTAACATGTTCACTAAATACTGGACAGATTACATGGATAATGTGGTGCATTGAAGAATAATGGATGGAAATGGCCTTGCTGTTTTTTCTTCCTTTCATCTCTCTCCTTTTGCTCACACTCGCATTCTCACTCTTTATCTGAGCTCTCATCATTCTCAGGTAAGTCACCCATAAATATTTTAGGGTTCCAATTTGATCCCATTACTACTCCCCTAACTTTTACCATGGGCAGTTTACATTCCTTTTTTTTCCTTTGCTTTCTCTGCTTTAGCAGTGGGTGTTCAACATGCTAGCACTTCACATTTTTCATTCACATTTGCTGTTACATCTATCAGAACTTAAACATTCACATATCATTCCTTTTTCACTTTCAACTACTTTTCTATTTTCTTCCTCATACTGTTCTTTGTTATTATGAATAATACAAGATAATAAACCTCTTACAACAGCAGCTGTCTTTTTTATACCTGATCTCCAATTTCCTACTTTTAATCCTTCTAGCCTTCTTCTAATTTGTGGGACACTTGGCCCAGCCTCTGGTTTTTCTACCTGCACAACAGGCTTCAATTTCCTAGCTTTAGCCTGATTGCCTCTGCTACTCCACCCGAAGATGGCTGCTTTTATTACGAATTTAGGCTTTTATGTCTACAATATTAATCAAATGATAATTGCCAAAGTGGTTATGATTTGGGCTCCTTTTGCACCTGTAAGCAAACACATGTACATCATTCCTAAAAATGCCCTAAAATGCACACACACACATATATTTGTATATATCAAAACAATATTCGGAAATAAAGTGCAAAACATGTTTACCCCAAAATCCTGCTGACTATTCCAAGTATTTTGTTTTGGTCCCGTTTTGTACTCTTTATTGTGTAGACTTCAACAGAATGTCTCATATCCTATAGACTTACCACTGTTTATAAGGTATTGTACTTTACAACTTCTCCCCACATTCCATTCTACATCCATAATCTCAGGAAATTAGACAGTGTAAAAGGACAAGCAGGAGTTAAGTTATATATTTTTAACGTTTTATTGATAATATTCATAAAATAATAATAATGAAACAAAGCACATATTAATATTGGTACCATAAAATCTGATAAATGCAAGATGTGTACTTTCAGGCAGCACACAGACTTGTACTTACTCAAATGTCTCTAGTCAAGTCATCATTTCTAGCCAGCTTTCTTCAGGACAGGCTTCATGCTTGTATTAATATGGCTGCCGAGTTGTGCTCCGCATTGTGTTCTTTTCATGGCCATGGTGCGTGTGAGAGAGAGGGAGGGGTAAAGCAACCAATTTTATAATTTCTGTCCAAATCCTTAGCCGAACAGGTCTTCATGGTAATGTCCTCTGATTCGAAAACAATCCCAAACAGCCATACTTCAGACCAATGGCTGCACACTTTGCTCTTTCATACCTGCCCTCATTTGTTTAACTCAAGCTTGCCAGATAGGTAGTTTTATGGCTTTCTTGCCAGGGTTGGCTTAAAAGAATGTCCTGCATTGAATCATCCTCGAGAAACCGGATGGAGGCATGCAATAAATTATCCTGTGTCGGTTCTAAAGACTTGAGAGTTGGTTAGTTACACATCAAAATACACCAAGCCTAATGAAAGCCTAAAATTACAATTGGTATGTCTATCTTACAAATAAAGACATAAAATATTTATCAACTTATGTACAAAATATCACTCCACCACACCTGCTATTGTATTGAATGTAGGTTACATCAGGATGTTGCTGCAGGCTTCATGATTATATAAATATCTGCCTCATAGGAGGTTGATTCTACCATCATAAAACCTTTGTTACATTGATACTTGGAGTTCCTCCCCTGGCTACTGCAGGAAATACACATTCATCTGCAAATGCTTTGAATACATTGCTATTTTTAATTTTTTATTTATATTATCATTAACATTTAAAGAAGCTGGCCCCTAGTCAATGTATAGCTTATCAGATAGGTCCCAGTATTGAAATTCTAACCATCCATTATCCAACCTGCTATATCCTAACTACAGGATCAAGGAGGTCTGCTGGAGCCAATCCCAGCCAACACAGGGCGCAAGGCAGGAAACAAACCTCGGGCAGGGCACCAGCCCACCACAGGGTGCACACACACACACCCACCCACACACTAGGAACAATTTAGGATCGCCAATGCACCTAATCTGCATGTCTCTGGGCTGTGGGAGGAAACCAGAGTACCCGGAGGAAACCCACGCAGACATGGGAAGAACATGCAAACTTCATGCAGGGAGGACACGAGGGAATCGAACCCAGGTCTCCTAACTGTGAGGCAGCAGTGCTACCCACTGCACCACCGTGCCACCCAGTATTGTAATTACTTGTTTTAAATATTATGTCTCTACTCTTAGGAACAAGTGTGTCACCAATATTAAACCAAACCCTAAGCCTTGACAACATTTTCAAAGGTGGTATGTACAAGTTGTCCAAAATGCAGACTCCTAAGATACAATCCTTCTATATTCACTATTGTGTTACTTCGAGGCTTTTCATTGTATTTTTATGAAGCATTTATTAATGGTGTAGCAATAAGTACTGATGCTGGCTCACAACTCCAGGAGATGGAATTAAAATTCTAAAGCAATCCCATGCTTTGCCAATTCTGTGTGTTCTCTCCATATCTGTGTGAGTTTTTCTCTGAGTACTCCTTCATGCCTCCCAAAGACACGGTCAATTGGTCTTGTATGAGAGAATGTGTTTTTGAGCAAGTATGCTCCAGAATAGTCTCATGGACCCATGGCTGGGCCCTGTCTTGTACCTAAATCTGCCAGGATAAATTCACAGGTATCTATGACCTGGAGTTGGATTATACATGCACTGTGGGTGAGTGACTAGGATTATTACAATTTACTATTGAAACAAATTATTTAAATCTCTTTATTATATAAAAAAAATCCTGGGACGAGGCAAGACTTTGTCGGAGAGATAATTTCAAGTCCCGTGAGATGAGACTTTATGCCAAGAGATTTACCCGCTTATAATCAGCCCAGACCAAGCGGAATTGAAAACCTAACAGGTCCAAACTGGGGCAGAAGTAAAAGACAAACAGTTGAAGACAAAATAGAACGTCGTGAAGAGGTTCAAAAATGTTGGCGCAATACACATGCAGAGCCAGTTAGAGATTATGAAAGTCTCAAAAAACTGATAGTAAAGATCGCATTAGCGCTAACAAATTGAAATTATTACTTGGTGAAATGGTTCACTGACAAAAGCGTGATAGACATATGAGCGCCGGCAAAACCGCGATGGACAAATGAACGCCGACAAACCCGCTAACTGGTTTTCGACAAATGCACAGCGACAAAATCGCGAGAGAGACCAAGAGAGTGGGACGCGTACGTGTGCATTATGTACACATGATGTGCTAGGTTATAACTGTTATAACTGCTGAAGGCATGCCGTGAACAAATAACTCAGTCGAGGGTTGGCATAATGTGTCGTATACAAAGCGGAATTACCAGCAGTCAGGCAGCCAGCAAGACTAAATACACTCAACTATCAAGACGTCTTGCTGCAATTCTTCCTACATATGGAGGGCGTGATCTTAAGGACTATCTGCGTGCCGTGCTGATGGCATGCCACGTCTCATAATATTGACTTCTAAAATAAACATTATTATATATGATTTAAACTTGTAATTCATATTTAATGAAACTTTCGTGATTTTATCGGCGCGATTTTTACGCCGCGTTTTAATTGCCGCTCTTTTGTCGCGCTCATATGTCTATCGTGCAAATGTCGGGTCACAGGTGAAATAACGGAACAGTGAAAAGAGATTGAATATATGGACACAGGTGATAAGACAGAAGTATGTAAATATTGTTCGGCTTTAAAGTTTAAGTCGGAGACTTGTAGATTGTCTAATTCATGTTGCCATCAGAGAAAAGTAGTGTTTCTTCCCAATGAAGAGGCGTATCCATGAGAAATAAAAGATTTGTTATTTGGTGAAAGTGAAATGCACAAACACTACAGGCAAAATATCAGAATCTACAATAATCTGTTCGCGTTCGCATCATTCAAGTCTCAAAATGTAGATTTACATGATTCAGGACCATACACTATGAGAGTCTGTAGTCCCGCAACAATTGAAGCTACTACAAGTTTAATTTCAAAGAAACCACAATTTGAAAAGGTTTACATTTATGATCACAGAGAAACGATGCAACATAGAATTAAAAGAGTTAAACGATCGGACGTATTAGAAATTCTATAGCCAATAATGGAAACAAATCCATACGTCCAAAAGTATCACACTTTACACAAAGAAATTTTCTTGGACTTCTATTGGAATCCGAAAGATCACACTCATATATATAATAAACAAGCATATGACGAATTGTCAGCGATAACAGTTTCGAAAGACGGAAATATCAAAGACAGAATTGATATTCGTGTTTATCCAAAAGCACAGCACGACTCATCACAGATCCAGGCAGATCTGGGAAATGACTACTGCGTAGGGCCCGCACAGGGATTGGTGAGCGAAGCGAGCAGGGGGCAGAGCTCCCTAGTGTTATCAAAAGAAAGTCTGTGCATATAATCAGGTACTCAGTATAAATATTTGGAATGAACATGTTTACATTTTCATTGTGTTCTTTCACTTTCCATGCACTCAGTAAGTTTAAACTTTCAACATAAATAGATAACAAAATGCTATCCCGGTCACCAACAGAGCACCAACTGAATTCCTAAAACATTATCTTTATTCTTTACAGGTACCAATCATGTCCTTAATATCAATAAAAACCTTTTCAATTTAATGAAGTATGCTGTTGTAATAAACCAGCTCAATCCTAATACATCATTGAGGGCCAAAACATTCAAAATGCAGGGCTGTTACACATTTGTATGTTGAACCATCCATCAATTTACTGAACTCCAAGTTTAATTATTGTGTTGCAGAAAGTTAGAGAAGCAGGTGCAAGGCAGAAAACAACCCTGGATAGGGTACCCATCCACAACAGGGCATACCCACATGCAAACTCCCAGGACCAATTCAGAGCAACCTATCAACATTAACCACACACTATTGAATGCTGGAGAGAAACCCACATCTACAATACAAAGGGATAATGTAAAAACTCTGCACGTAGAGTTACTTCCATATAAATTGCTAGTGCTAAATGCACCAGTCTATTTAAAATACAATACTTGAGTGCATAGTTCCAAAACTACAAACTCATATAATACAGAATATCAGTGATTTGATTGTACAGTCACAATGTTTACCAACTCTGGCACCAGTTGCATAGTGGACACCACTGCAGCCCCTGTAGAGCAGAGGGAGCCTCCTGGTTTAAAGGTCTTCCTCAAAAGACCTCCACAAAGCTAGCCACGACAAAAAAGGGTACATTTAATTTTTGAAAACAGAAAAAAATATTTATACATTTTTAGGTTAAACAAAATAGTGAGAAGCTACTCTGATGCATTGAATGACATTAAAGGCTGTAATACTTGAAATATGAAAAGGTCAGTGAGCAGACACTGAAGAGTTGCATCATGATAAGAAAAAGAAAAAAATAACTAAATGCTGCTTAAAACCAAGCAACTGGCACAACAACC
This sequence comes from Polypterus senegalus, assembly GCF_016835505.1. NCBI lineage: Eukaryota > Metazoa > Chordata > Cladistia > Polypteriformes > Polypteridae > Polypterus > Polypterus senegalus. Next base: position 99,421,069 of record NC_053158.1, read on the forward strand.
CAGTGGCAAATTATACCTAAGATAAAAGCTTTGGTTGAATCATCAATGGAAGATGGAATTGGTGAAATGCTACCACTGAATGTCGCAAACAAATTACTGTCAGTCATGTGAATTCAGAATCTTGACAAGCTTAGCAGAAGAAGTTTCTTCTCCTTGTCCTTCTTGCCTAACTCTTCTCATTGTGGATAACCATGAGTCTGTTAATAAAGATGTGCACAGGGACCTGACAGCACTAGACCAAGGAAGAAATAGTAATTTGCAGTACTTTTTAATTGAAATAAGCAAATTCTCAAAATGTTTCATACATTATGATAACTTCTTAGCAGTATTCCTCCAAATTGCAGAAAACTGGCCAGGCACAGCACAGGTTCAATTTTATTTGATATTCGAGAAAATTTTCGTTTGAATTGTAATTGACTTTAGTGAGAAAGCAGGTAAGTTTGAAATCTGTTAGAACATCCACTATAGCTTTTTCTTGGAAGTTACAACAAAAAAAGTGTTAAAGCAAGAAATTGTCAATTATTTCTCAGAATACCATTAGTACAGGTCCGAGTTCTCTGTGTTTAATTTTTATTATGTTTTCACAGCATTTTTTATTATGATTAAGAGTTATGATCAAGCTTGAAATACCTTGATTTGGTATGTTTAATTTGTGTAATTGTTATTATCACTTCAAGCTATTATTACTTTCCTTGAATACTGTTGTGCGTTTGATAGCAACTGTGTGGTTGTTAAACCACTGCATACAAAGAATTGCATTTGATTTTTAAAACCCAAAAAGCCTACATTCACACTTCAGCTCCATTCTTATTTTTAACTCATATGTGACACAGGTCTGCTGTTTTTGGAGAAGTGCGATTAGCAAAAAAAGATACGGAATCAAAAAGTTTTAGAAAGGATTTACACTGCTCTTATAATAACTGTTTTGCATCTAAACCTGTCCCATCCTTCTTTTGGGCCACTTGTTTCTATGTACAGAACACCAGCAGTAATAAATATACACAAAGCAATAGCTCTAATCTTTTGTTTCTTTTCTTTTTCTTACCATCATGAGCTAATGAATTTACAGACACACTGCACTGAAACAATGTGAAATAGTGGAGCAAGCAGCATCTATCTGACAAAATTGTTTAATTCATTTTGCACATTTCAGGCATATTCAGGATAGACATCTGTATTTATATCAGATTTGGATCAGTCACAAAATTAATTTGAGCAGTCAAAAAAAAACACATATGAGGAATAAATAAAGATACAGTCACTTTTAGCTGCAGTGTGAGCATACCCTTAAAAGACAATGGCTGTCTAATGTTCAAAAACAGTATCAAAAATGTAAAATATATGAAAACATTAAATATGGGAACTGTAAATTGGAATTCAATTGTCAATGTTTTTTTAGGGAGGGGTCCCCACAAATTTTGTGCTACACCAGTATCTGACACCATTTATTTCGTAAGGTGGTGGAATAAAATTTCAGATTCAACCCATAAAGTATACACGAAAGCATAATTGGTACAATGTACATGACTATGAGACTACATATAAGCTCAATAAAAATTGTCTTTTTTTAATTTAAGAAACAAAACACAGTAACAAAACAAAAAAAGGCAAATGCATTTATATGTTTCAAAAACAATCTATTAAAACTAAACAATGGCTCTTTATATAGAATAAAACAGCAAATAAAATGAAAAGGTTCCACAGAGGCTAAATTTATAATTATACTTAATAGATACTTGCTAAATTAAAAAAAAAAAAACATGTGAAGATCTTCATGAATAAAATTAGATATTACCTAATTTAGAATAATATAGAACTGGAAAACACAATTAATGGCCGAGGTACACATTTTTTCTTGGTCCATATCATTCCCCTTTAACGCATTTTTCTCAGATTAAAATTGTGTAGAATCCTTAAACATCAAGCATATATAAAACTGATCACATGTATAGAATTTGAAAGGGACAGGTACTCACTTCAGGTTAACATGAAACACAAGGCATGGGATAACATTCATAATAAAATTAAATAATTAATTTAATCTTTACCGCTTCCATTGTGCAGCATTTGAACATTAGTATTGGATTGCAGGTATCACAAATTTGGCCCATATCAAATCTATCTGATGACTCTGTTATACAGCATCACTTTCTAAAGTATAGCACCCCCCTACTCACTTGGCATTTACTGAGAGTGCTGACCTGAGTTAGTTTGAATATACTTTAACTAGTTCTCAGGACTACATGCATACTTATACACACATATGCAATATATATATATATATATATATATATATATATATATATATATATATATATATATATATATATATATATATATCTATACTAATAAAAGGCAAAGCCCTCACTCACTCACTCACTCATCACTAATTCTCCAACTTCCCGTGTGGGTGGAAGGCTGAAATTTGGCAGGTTCATTCCTTACAGCTTCCTTACAAAAGTTGGGCAGGTTTTATATCGAAATTCTACGCATAATGGTCATAACTAGAAGCTGTTTTTCTCCATTTACTGTAATGGAGATGAGCTTCAACGCCGTGGGGGCGTTTAGTGTGACATCATCACGCCTCCCGTAATCACGCGGTACATAGAAAACCAGGAAGACCTCAAAAGCGCTGAAGAAAACATGCATTATATAATTGAGAAGGCAGCGAAACAATAAGAAGCGAAGCGGTGACATATACAACCATGTTCATGAGTTCTGCTACTTGAAACAAAGCACGATGTAAACCTACACTTTAAATTAAGTTCATAGACAGGCTGCGCTGGCGTTTGTAATTTAGTGCCTGCCCATATAAGGCCGTCCGTCAGCGGCAATCCAATAGCAAACTCCCACTAAATATTCACGGGTGAAGGACTGTGTTTATGGAGAGGAAGATGAGATGGTCAGGGTGGTGTTTGACACAAACTCAGCGAAACTGCGAGAGAAAGTTTTAAGTGCCAGGACTAAGGTAACATTAAATACAGCCATGGACATAGCGAGATGGCACCAGCACAGCTGGGAACCTTCGATGCATGTACACCGAGCGCTCACGTGAACTGACGCAGTGCACAGATAAAAGGCAACAGTTCCAAAGAGCACTGAACAAAAACCGAATTACACAATTGAAAAGGCAGCAAAAAATATGAAGCGTCTGATAAGCATATTCATAAATCCAGCTACTGCGGAAACAAAGCACACGGTGGAAAAAGTCAATGTCCCGCTAAAGGAAGACTGTGTAAAAAAAACCCGTGCATGCAGTGTGTCAGGTCTCAGATAAAGAAGAAGGCGAGCTGTTTATTGATGCAGTAAGAAACGAATCGATGAATGAAACCTGTCATCTTTACAGCGATTGACAAACACGGAATGTAACTTGAACACAACACATCCTACAAATACGAACCTGATTGAAAGAAATAATGATAATCAAATCCTTGATGACAGCAACACTCAGTAACACTCACAAAACAAATACTGTATATTGACAGTCATGTTACGTTATTTTTAAAATGTTCCCTTTTCTTTTTCTAGCTTTTTTAACACACTACTTCTCCTGCGATCTGCGGGGATACGCGGGTATATATATGCCGATCTACATACTCGAATAATGGATACTTTATTCACCATCAATGATTGTTTTGGTAAAGCCATACTCAGTGTATTCATTAGATGAGCGGTAAAAAGTAACAGCGAGGGGAGGATGCAGGCTGTAGTCGCGTCAACTCTATTGAATTGCGCGATCACATTTGAAAAAATATATCTTTTCAAGTTCTATTTAGTCCATATGTGTCAAACTAAAGGGCCAGCGGGCCACATCCAGCCAGTGTAATTATATCCGGCCAGAGATCATTTTATATACTGTATTATTGTTATTAAAGCCGGGTATATGAAGCGCTGGTAACACAATAAACTACAGATCCCATAATGCAGCGCTTCAGCCGCCTTGCCGAACAAGTTATTGCGAAGCTAGCTCACACGATGCTGAAGAGAAAAGTTGATTCTGAAAATAGAGCCTTTAAAAACCGATGGGAGGCTGAGTATATGTTTACTGAACCCGTGTGTCTCATTTGTGGAGCTGATGTGGCTGTAATTACAGAATTTAATCTAAGGCGGCACTATGAGATAAAACATCAGGGTAACCTGAATGCAATGCAGAAGATACAGAAAGCAGCATAATTAAATAAGAATCTGACACTTCAGCGGACGTTTTAACCCGTGCACAATCACAAAGTGATTTCAAGTGAAGCTGCTTTTATGGGAGACACAAATGCACCAAGTGCACCTTGCCCCACTTTCCCTGTTGCCAAGTAATGTTAAACCAAGTCGTCACTACGGTGTTCCCAAATCGCACTTTGCTGATAAACTGGCGCACTGCACTGAGTTTGCACGGCGCTTTGGTGACTTTGAAGAACAAAAAAAGTCCGTCTACATGCGGCTCGAACCTTGTGCATGTTTGGTAGCACAAATCTGTGTGAGAAGCTCTTCTCAGTGATAAAGACTAACAAAACAGCACACAGGAGTCGCCTCACTGATGAGCACCTGCAATCCATCCTGAGAATCTCCACAACACAGAACCTCACACCAAACAGAAACGAACTTGTGGCCAAAAAAAGATGCCAGGCGTCCAGCTCTAAAATGACATATGAGCAAAGACAACTGAATGATTTGATTTGTTATTGCTGAAAGGAACACATTTTATTTATATTTCCAGGTTTTGTTATGCAGCATGTTCATATTTGAATTTGTATAATTTTGACAGGATATATTTTTATGGAGAGCAAAATCTTTTGGGATATTTAAAATCTAAGTTTATTTTTATATAAAATTACATAAGAGTAAAGAAATTTGAATGTTTGTTCTTTTAACATTTACTTTATTTCTAACTTGTATAATTTAGACAGGATATATTTTTATGGAGAGCAAAATATTATAAGTTGTTTAAGGTTTGAGTTGATTTATTCACGAATAATATTCCTGTCTGTTTTACCATTCCTACCAAAGATATTTCTGTCGACTAAATAAAAATTCCTTCTATTTAAAATTTAAATAGAACTTGAACAAATCTGATAGTTCATAATATACACGCAGACTTGCGTAAGAGCGGGAGTCATCCGTTTTAACAAATGCAGCGTATTGCACTGATACGAAATAGCTGTGTGTGTATATATGTAGATATGTATGTATATGTATATATGTTTATATATGTGTGTGTGTATGTATGTATATATATATATATGTATTTGTGTGTATGTATTTATGTGTGTGTGTATATGTATGTGTATATATGTAGATATATATGTATGTATATATGTGTATATGTATAGATATTTATATATATATATTGTCACGCACGCAGTAGGAGGCAGCGGATTGATTCGACAGCCCCTGGGAAACCACTCGCCGCCAGGGAATGGTGGGGTATTAACTTTCTCCCTCTGCTTCCTCATAGGAAAAAGACCGTCCTGCACCATAGGCATGGATGACCGCAGTGCGTACTTCCGCCCTTCCTCCGCCATCTTGCCCTGGCGTCATCCTTCCCATCCTCCCTTGCGGTCCTTCCCGACATTCCTCCACTTCCGGCTCCTCCCCAATAAAATGGCGCGGCGCCAGGAGTCGCGCGCGCGATATGAACTGTTTGTTTATGATTTTGACCTGTCTTTTTGTTGTCTGTACAATATACGGGGCCGGAAAAACCCCAACCCTTGCTACTGTCTCTCTCGGTCCTTTACAACTGGCGTAGTCGGCAGGATAGAGATCCCGGAATGACGGAGGGACAGGACCTGAACACCGTGCTGCAGGGAATGAGCGCCCAGCTCCAGGCCCTGCAGCAAGCGCAAGCCGCTACCAACCGGGAGCTGGAGGCCACGAGGCCAGGTTAGTGGAAGCCCAACGGGCGAGACCAGACCCGCCCAGGCAGCCGCCTCCTATGGTACCGATGGGCCCTTCGGAGGACGTCGATGCCTACCTGGGCATGTTTGAGAGGACGGCCACCCGGAACGAGTGGCAGCGGTCCGAGTGGGCGTCCATCTTGGCGCCATACCTAAAGGGACCCGCGCTGCGGGCCTATTATGACCTCCCTGAGGAGGAGGCGCTAATTACGACCTCCTCAAGCCCGAAATATTGGCCCGCTACGGCATTAGCCGGGCCAGCAGGCGGCGAATGGCGGAACTGGGTCTTTGACCCGAAAAGCCCTTCGCGCCCAGGCGTTGAGTTCTGGGGCAAGATGGGCGCTGGCTACGGCCAGAGAGCCCGGCAGGCGGAAAGTCGTCGAGCGGGTGGCCTGTGAAGGCCTGGTCAATGCAATGCCCAGTTCCCTCGCCCAGCAGGTCCGGGGCACGCCTATCAAACATGTCGGGCCTCCTCGACGTCCTGGAGCGTCAGTTGGCGGTCCTCCGACTTGGGGGGTCAGAAAAGCCTGCTCGCGGGAACCGGCAGGGACGGGCGGCCACCCCCGAGCCCCCTCGACGCGCTGCAGAAGCGCCAGCCAGAGCCAAAGAGAGGCGGGTCCGCCGCTGTTTCAAGTGTGGCGAGACCGCCACCTGCTGCCAAACTGCCCCATCACATCGCCCGGAGCCTATGGACTGCAGCTGGACATCACGGAGAGGTATTGTACCCCGCCGCATCCCTTGGCGAGTCCCAATACGGGAGTGGTGTTGCTAAATGGGCACGCCGTGGTGGCTTTGTTTGATTCCGGCAGCAACATTACCATTGTTGCTCGCCGTTTCGTCTTACCGCAACAGTGGTTAAAGCAACATTTGTTGGTTACCTGTGTACATGGGGGACTAGGTCATATCGTTCCGCCACTGCTATCTTACCTGGAAGGGGGAACCAATCCAAATGGCGGTCGCTGTGTTACCTGACCCCCCCTTCCCAGTGATCCTGGGACAAGACTGGTCTAAAAGAATCAGCGGTAAGCCATTCGCGCTCCGGGGCCTCGTTGGATCTTGTCATGAGGGGAAAAGGCACCTCCCGCGGCCTCCACGCCGTGCACAAGGGCAGGCCCTATGGGCGCTGGTGTCTCGGGGACCTTTCGTGGCTACGGACCTTGACCGGAAGATTCCGCGGAGAAGGGACTAGCCAGGAACTCTTCCCGGCCCAGGCCCCAAGACCCTCTCGGCGCCTGGACCATCAATTTCGGTCCACGCCGGCCTCCTTTAAGAGGGAGCAGTGGAATGATGACTCCCTGCGCTTTGCCGGAACGATTGTTCTGCCTAACAGCTCGACAGCGGACGGATCCACACCGCTGGAACCCTTCTTTGTCCTTGAAAATGATCTGTTGTACCGGTGGCTACCCATGAGGGCGAGGTGCGGAAGTTGTTGCTAATTCAGCGTACCTTCCGGCGGGAGATATGCGAGTTGGCACATGCTCACCTCCTAGGCCCACCTCGGGGCCGAAAAAACACTGGAGAGGATTAAGCTCCGCTTTTACTGGCCTGGGATCAATGAGGAGGTCCGCGGTTCTGTCAATCCTGTCGGAGTGCCAGACCCGCCAGATTCCTAGGAGGGACCGTGCTCCTCTAGTCCCTATTCCCCTCGTGGACATCCCCTTTGAAAGGATAGGGGTCGATTTGGTGGGACCCTGGAGCCCTCAACCCGTGGCCACAAGTATATCCTAGTCATGGTGGACTATGCCACCCGGTACCCAGAGGCGGTTCCCCTGCGCCCGCTAATACTAAAAGCATCGCGGGGGAACTGGTTAACTTGTTTTCACGCGTGGGCATACCCAAGGAGGTCCTCACGGACCAGGGTACGCCCTTCACTTCGGATACGTTCAAGGAGGTGGCCAAATTACTGCAGATAAAGCACCTGAAAGCGTCAGTCTATCACCCGCAAACTGGCGGGTTGGTCGAGCGATTTAATCAGACGCTTAAGCAGATGCTCCGCAAGGTAGTCAGCGCGGACGGCAGGAACTGGGACCAGCTCCTCCCGCTCGTGCTTTTGCCTACGGGAGGTACCCCAGGCCTCTACGGGCTTCTCCCCTTTGAATTACTATACGGGCGACAACCCCGGGGAATCCTCGACATCCTAAAAGAAGGCTGGGAGGCCGAGGCTCTTCCCTCCTCTAATATTTTGAGTGCGTGGCGCAACTGCGCGACCGACTCACAAAGATCAGGCCCCTCCTAAAAGAGCACGTGACTCGTGCAAGCAGCGCAGGCCCGGTGTTACAACCGCAACTCCGTCCTCAGGGAGTTCCGCCTGGGGACGAGTTATGGTGCTCGCCCCGACCTCCCACTCGAAGCTGCTCGCTCACTGGCAAGGGCCTTACGAGGTTAAGGAGAAAAAGGACTCGTCGACTATTTGGTAAAACAGCCCAACCGTCGACCGAGTGAGAGGATCTATCATGTCAACCTGTTAAAGCCCTGGAAAGATAGAGAGGAGCTTCCCAGCTCCCGTAGTCACTCTCCCTTTCGCAAGCACAACTGCCCTTAACCTCGGCGAAGAGCTGACCCCAAGCAGCGGCAGGAGTTAGCCCAAACACTCCGAGCCATCCCGAGGTAGTGAGCGGGTCACCCGGCCGGACCGGGCTGATTGAGCACGATATAGTCACGGAGCCCGGGTAATCGTCCGGGAGAGGCCCTACCGACTCCGGAGGCAAAGCACGCAGAGAGGTCGAACTGGAGGTGAAACGTATGTTGGACATGGACATAATTGAAGAGAGCCATAGTCCCTGGTCCAGCCCTATTGTCCTCGTCTCCAAGCCAGACGGCTCCTGGAGGTTCTGTAATGACTTTAGACGTCTGAATCAGATCTCCAAGTTCGATGCCTACCCCATGCCCCGCATTGACGACCTCCTTGAGCGGCTGGGTGCGGCTCGATATCTGACTACCCTTGACATGACAAAAGGGTATTGGCAAATTCCTTTAACGGCATCCGCAAAGGAGAAAACGGCCTTTAGCACCCCTAGCGGGCACTGGCAGTACAAGGTCCTCCCATTTGGGCTGCACGGGCCCGGCGACCTTCCAACGGCTGGTAGATAGAGTGCTGACGCCTCACCAGTCCTATAGCGCCGCCTACCTGGATGACGTTGTCATCTATTCCGGCACCTGGGAGGAGCATCTACTGCAGGTCGCAGCTGTCCTCCGAACACTGGCTAAAGCCGCCTCCGCATAAACCCCGGAAGTGTTTTTGGATTAAAGGAGGCCAAATATTTAGGCTACCTCGTGGGACAAGGACAGGTGCGCCACAGAGCTCCAAAGTGAAAGACATCTTAGAATGGCCCGTCCGAGTACCAAGAAACAGGTGCAGGCTTTCTTGGGGCTTGCGGGTTACTACCGCCGGTTTGTTCCCCGTTTCTCCGAAAGAGCAGCACCCTTGACTGACCTGACAAAAAAGGGCGCTCCCCTATACGTGGTGTGGACCGACAAAGCAGAACACGCGCGTTCAGTGACCTAAAGAAGGCCCTAACGCCGGCACCTGTGTTACGGACGCCCGATTTTGGGCTCCGCTTATTCTCCAGACCGACGCCGGACACAGGCCTGGGTGCCGTGCTGAGCCAAAGCGCCGATGGTGTCGAGCACCCTGTGATGTACCTTAGCGGAAACTGATGGACGGGAGACCCGTGCGCGGCAGTGGAGAGGGAGGCCTTGGCCATTAAGTGGGCAGTGACCCACCTCCGTACTACCTGCTGGGTCGCGAGTTCGCTCTGGTGACTGATCACGCTGCACTTCAGTGGATGTCCCTGCACAAAGAGTCGAATCCGCGGGTCACCAGGTGGTTCCTGGACTTACAGCCGTATAAGTTCACTGTCACTTATCGGCGGGCACCCTTCAGGCCAATGCCGATGCCCTCTCGTATTCACGACCTCTCGGTTAGGTCCGCCCGACCTGACGGTCCTGGGCTAAGGGGGGGATCGTGTCACGCACGCGCGAGTAGGAGGCAGCGGATTGATTCGACAGCACCTGGGAAACCACTCGCCAGGGAATGGTGGGGTATTAACTTTCTCCCTCTGCTTCCTCATAGGAAAAAAGACCGTCCTGCACCATAGGCATGGATGACCGCAGTGCTATACTTCCGCCCTTCCTCCGCCATCTTGCCCTGACGTCATCCTTCCCATCCTCCCTTGCGGTCCTTCCCGACATTCCTCCACTTCCGGCTCCTCCCCAATAAAATGGCCGCGACGCCAGGAGTCGGCGTCGCGCATTATGAACTGTTTAGTTTATGATTTTGACCTGTCTTTTTTGTTGTCTGTACAATATACGGGGCCGGAAAAACCCCAACCCTTGCTACTGTCTCTCTCGGTCCTTTACAATATATATGTTTATGTGTGTGTGTGTAAATATATATATATATATATATATATATATATATATATTGTGGCAGTAGGGGGCAGTAGTGCACCCTGGAACCCTCAGGTACGACTCCTGACACCAGGTAATAGTCCACGACCTTTTTATTATTTTTCGCAGTGCACCAAGCACCTCCCACACTCCTCACAAATCTCTTTCCACTAATAATAAACACAATAACCTCTCCTCCTCGCCCAGACACTTTGCTCCTCTCCCACCCAGCACAGCTCAGTGTCTGGACTGAGGCAGCGTCCTTTTATAGCCCCTGACCCGGAGGTGTTCCTGTCCCAGCAGTCCACAGTTCCTTATTCCTTCCGGGTCAGGGCAATCAGTCTTTTACTTCACCCCGGGAGCACGCCATTCCTTCCCGTCACGTGACTGTGACGTACTCCCGGGTCATAGGGCACAACAGATCCCACAAGTCCTCCCACAGCGACTCCTGGTGGTCCCCAAGGTATCCAGCAGGGCTGTGTATAAACACTACAAAGTCCATAAGGCCCTGCTGGACCTCGGGCACGATCCTGGTGTCGGAGAGCTCCTCCTGTCGGCCTGGGGGTGCGGACCGGCCTGGGAAGCCGGCAGTCTTCCACAATTCCTCCCCCTTAGTGACGACTTCTGGGGCGGAGCGTCCGGCCCCGAAAGGGACGTCCTCCTCCAGGAGGACGCTGGCCATCCGGCCTTGAATGCGTTGTCCCTGTCCTCGAGCGAACCTTGGAGGGACGGTGTACTTCCTGTCTCCCGGGGACAATGGCGCCTCTCGTGGCCCGGTCGCCGGCAATTATAGCACCGACGGAGTCCTCCTGGCTGTTCCCCTCTGCGGGACCAAAAACATCTCGGGAACTCCGTCAGCGTCGCTCCGCCCTTCACCTGCCGGGGAAGTCATCATGCCCGCCTGGCGGCCCTCAAGCCTTCCTTCCATCCTGTTGGGAGACCCCCCATTCCTTTTGGGGATCTCCCCGCTTAATGTGGGCTTGCGCTCAGCCTGAGGCCCTCCATGGGAAGAGGAGAGCCTCTGTGCTGTCTGCACACCCGCTACCTTCCGCTTACTGGGAGTCGGCGCCATTTGCACCGTCCCCGCACCGATGAACAGCACTATTCAGCTGCACCGCACGCAGCGGCGCATCCCCGCACTCCTACCACCGGCGCTACCCGCACTTAAGACCGGTCGGGTCCTGGTGAGCCGTACTGCCCCGAAAGCCACGCCACGCCAGCATGCCCCGGGCTGTTTGCTCCAGTTCCCGACCATTCGGTCATCGTGCCCCAGTCTCTTGTCGGGCACACAGTGCTTTGGCACGCGCTACTCATTCTCCGCGGTGCCCGATCGCACTGTGTCCCTTATTCTACGACACGGGAGGGACTCACCTGTACTCCCGCATCGATCATCTCCGGAGCTTCTCGGCGCAGCCGCTGCACGAAATCCTTCAGCGCCTTTACAGGTGCTGCAGCCGTCGCCTCCTAGTTCCTCCACTGCTCCTTTAGGTCTTCGACACCCTGCAAGAACGGTGCAGGGGCTCGAGGTATTTCTCGAGACCCCGTGAAGTCCAAACAGTTAGTTACTACGGCCGGCTGCATTTTCGCTCGCTGTGCTTACCTTCCGCCGGGAACCAATGAGCACGCCGCCTCCAGGCACGCGGTTCCGCTGGGTCGCCGCAAAGGCACCTGGGAGTTGGAGTCCTCAGAGGGACGGCTGGCTACAAGCCGGCTGCGATCTGCCTTCTCCTTTACCGCTGCAGACTCGCCAGCCACAACCCGCCCCTCTTTGTCGGCGGCTTCTTTTCGGCGGCGCCGCCGCCTTCCTCCCCTTCGAGGGAGGCTCGACCCGTTAGGGGACGACCGCCTCGCCGGCGGACTCCGGTTTCTCCACCGCCCCGACATCCCCGCTGGTGACCAGTCTGTTGTCGCCGACGCTGCTGTCTCTAGCCGTCTTTCACCGCGACTTGCCTTCTGGGAGCCGCGGCCATTTTGCCGAGGCATGAGGCCGTCGTCCAAGACGCCGCTGCAATCCTCCCGGCGGACGTCTGCAAAACATGATAAAAACAAAGACGGGACGTCGGGCGGTTTACCTGCAGCCGCCTCCGGAACGGAATGTGGCACCCCCGGACCGTTTAAGGAGTACGATGCGCTCGGCATTTGTCCGTGTCCCGGTCCCGCGCCCGGGCTTGTTTGGCCCGTATCAGCGCTTTGTCTTCCTCGCTCCCGGTCAGGAGGGTCCAGGACATCGCGGCGTCCGTCATGCCCTGCAGGCGGCTGGGGCTGACCTTCTTTTTCCCTCTTTCCCATGGCCTTGTAGAGCGGGATAGCACGCACTGTTGCCGCTTCCTTGGCAGCGGGTGGTGTTGTGCACCTCCGTGTAAAAATGGGGAATCGACCGAGGGTTGTCTGCCCACACGAAATTTGTTTGTTATGCAGGTCCTCTGCCAACAGACGGCCAGAGAATCCTGCCGACTACGCCAGTGTGGCAGTAGGGGGCAGTAGTGCACCCTGGAACCCTCAGGTACGACTCCTGACACCAGGTAATAGTCCACGACCTTTTTATTATTTTTCGCAGTGCACCAAGCACCTCCCACACTCCTCACAAATCTCTTTCCACTAATAATAAACACAATAACCTCTCCTCCTCGCCCAGACACTTTGCTCCTCTCCCACCCAGCACAGCTCAGTGTCTGGACTGAGGCAGCATCCTTTTATAGCCCCTGACCCGGAGGTGTTCCTGTCCCAGCAGTCCACAGTTCCTTATTCCTTCCGGGTCAGGGCAATCAGTCTATTACTTCACCCCGGGAGCACGCCATTCCTTCCCGTCACGTGACTGTGACGTACTCCCGGGTCATAGGGCACAACAGATCCCACAAGTCCTCCCACAGCGACTCCTGGTGGTCCCCAAGGTATCCAGCAGGGCTGTGTATAAACACTACAAAGTCCATAAGGCCCTGCTGGACCTCGGGCACGATCCTGGTGTGGGAGAGCTCCTCCTGTCGGCCTGGGGGTGCGGACCGGCCTGGGAAGCCGGCAGTCTTCCACAATATATATATGACAACAACACTCATCACTCACAACAGTGACAAAACAATTACATTGACAATCATGTTACGTTATTTTCAAAATGTTTCCTTTTCTTTTTCATTGCTTCTTTAACACACTACTTCTCCTCTGCGAAGCGCGGGTATTTTGCTAGTATATATATATATAGTCACACATGTTCGACTAGGAGTGAGAAGAGTGGAACAAATGGAGGTAATTACCCGCCAGGCTAGGGGGTGGCGGGGGGCACTAAGCCTACCTCCCTCTACAGGCCAAATATGGGAAAACCTGACTGATTCATCAACCTTCCGGCTCCCCAGACAGACGTCACTTTGGTTCCGGGGCCCAGACTGACGTCACTTCTGGTTCCGGCAAGATGACATCTCTTCCGCCTTTTGGCTTATAAAGCTGCCATCTTTCCTCCACCAGTCAGTTCAATGGAGAACTCAAAACAGTGCACATGAGTGTTGTACAAAAATCCAGCCACGGACAATATATGGGTGGATACCCTAAACCTTTTTGCATGTGTCAAGGCTATTCATTTCAATATCTATACTAATAAAAGGCAAAGCCCTCACTCACTCACTCACTCACTCACTCACTCACTCACTGACTCATCACTAATTCTCCAACTTCCCGTGTGGGTGGAATGCTGAAATTTGGCAGGTTCATTCCTTACAGCTTCCTTACAAAAGTTGGGCAGGTTTTATATCGAAATTCTACGTAATGGTCATAACTGGAAGCAGGTTTTCTCCATTTACTGTAATGGAGATGAGCTTCAACGCCGTGGGGGCGGAGTTTCGTGTGACATCATCACGCCTCCCACGTAATCACGCAGTACATAGAAAACCAGGAAGACCTCAAAAAAGCGCTGAAGAAAACATGCATTATATAATTGAGAAGGCAGCGAAACAATAAGAAGCGAGCGAGTGACATATACAACCATATTCATGAGTTCTGCTACTGAAACAAAGCACGATGTAAACCTACACTTTAAATTAAGTTCATAGACAGGCTGCCGCTGGCGTTTGTAATTTAGTGCCTGCCCATATAAGGCCGTCCGTCAGCGGCAATCCAATAGCAAACTCCCACTAAATATTCACGGGTGAAGGACTGTGCTTATGGAGAGGAAGATGAGATGGTCAGGGTGGTGTTTGACACAAACTCAGCCAAACTGCGAGAGAAAGTTTTAAGTGCCAGGACTAAGGTAACATTAAATACAGCCATGGACATAGCACGAGATGGCACCAGCACAGCTGGGAACCTTCGATGCATGTACACCGAGTGGCTCACGGAACTGGCGCAGTGCACAGATAAAAGCAACAGTTCCAAAGAGCTGAACAAAACCGAATTACACAATTGAAAAGGCAGCAAAAATATGAAGCGTCTGATACATACAAGCATATTCATAAATCCAACTACTGCGAAACAAAGCACACGTTGGAAAAAGTCAATGTCCCGCTAAAGGAAGACAAAAAACCCGTGCATGCAGTGTGTCAGGTCTCAGATAAAGAAGAAGACGAGCTGTTTATTGATGCAGTAAGAAACGAATCGATGAATGAAACCTGTCATCTTTACAACGATTGACAAACACGGAATGTAACTTGAACACAACACATCCTACAAATACGAACCTGATTGAAAGAAATAATGATAATCAAATCCTTGATGACAGCAACACTCAGTAACACTCACAAAACAAATACTGTATATTGACAGTCATGTTACGTTATTTTTAAAATGTTCCCTTTTCTTTTTCTAGCTTTTTTAACACACTACTTCTCGCTGCGATGCGGGTATATATATATATATGTGTATATATATATCCCGATCTACATACTCGAATAATGGATACTTTATTTCGCCATCAATGATTGTTTTGGTAAAGCCATACTCAGTGTATTCATTAGATGAGCGGTAAAAAGTAAGAGCGAGGGAGGATGACTTATTGAGGCATGCAGGCTGTAGTGCGCGTCAACTCTATCTGAATTGCGATCACATTTGAAAAATATATCTTTTCAAGTTCTATTTAGTCCATATGTGTCAAACTCAAGGGCCAGGGCCACATCCGCCCGCGTGTAATTATATCCGCCCCGAGATCATTTTATATACTGTATTATTGTTATTAAAGCCGGGTATATGAAGCGCTGGTAACACAATAAACTACAGATCCCATAATGCAGCGCTTCAGCTGCCTTGCCAACACTTACGCGTTAATCAAGTCTACCTTATGATGCTGCAAGTTATTGCGAAGCTAGCTCACACGATGCTGAAGAGAAAAGTTGATTCTGAAAATAGAGCCTTTAAAACCGATGGGGGGCTGAGTATATGTTTACTGAACCCGTGTGTCTCATTTGTGGAGCTAATGTGGCTGTAATTACAGAATTTAATCTAAGACGGCACTATGAGACAAAACATCAGGGTAACCTGAATGCAATGCAGAAGATACAGAAAGCAGCATAATTAAATAAGAATCTGACACTTCAGCGGACGTTTTACCCGTGCACAATCACAAAGTGATTTCAAGTGAAGCTGCTTTTATGGGAGACACAAATGCACCAGTGCACCTTGCCCCACTTTCCCTGTTGCCAAGTAATGTTAAACCAAGTCGTCACTACGGTGTTCCCAAATCGCACTTTGCTGATAAACTGGCGCACTGCACTGAGTTTGCACGGCGCTTTGGTGACTTTGAAGAACAAAAAGTCCGTCTACATGCGGCTCGAACCTTGTGCATGTTTGGTAGCACATATCTGTGTGAGAAGCTCTTCTCAGTGATAAAGACTAACAAAACAGCACACAGGAGTCGCCTCACTGATGAGCACCTGCAATCCATCCTGAGAATCTCCACAACACAGAACCTCACACCAAACAGAAACGAACCTGTGGCCAAAAAAAGATGCCAGGCGTCCAGCTCTAAAATGACATATGAGCAAAGACAACTGAATGATTTGATTTGTTATTGCTGAAAGGAACACATTTTATTTATATTTCCAGGTTTTGTTATGCAGCATGTTCATATTTGAATTTGTATAATTTTGACAGGATATATTTTTATGGAGAGCAAAATCTTTTGGGATATTTAAAATCTAAGTTTATTTTTTATATAAAATTACATAAGAGTAAAGAAATTTGAATGTTTGTTCTTTTAACGTTTACTTTATTTCTAACTTGTATAATTTAGACAGGATATATTTTTATGGAGAGCAAAATATTATAAGTTGTTTAAGGTTTGAGTTGATTTATTCACGAATAATATTCCTGTCTGTTTTTACCATTCCTACCAAAGATATTTCTGTCGACTAAATAAAAATTCCTTCTATTTAAAATTTAAATAGAACTTGAACAAATACGATAGTTCATAATATCCACGCAGACTTGCGTAAGAGCGGAGTCATCCGTTTTAACAAGCAGCGTATTGCACTGATACTGAAATAGCTGTGTGTGTATATATGTAGATATGTATGTATATGTATATATATGTTTATATATGTGTGTGTATGTATGTATATATATATGTATTTGTGTGTATATATGTGTGTGTATGTATTTATGTGTGTGTGTATATGTATGTGTATATATGTAGATATATATATGTATGTATATATGTGTATATGTATAGACATGTATATATATATATATGTTTATGTGTGTGTGTAAATATATATATATATATATATATATATATATATATATATGACAACAACACTCATCACTCACAACAGTGACAAAACAATTACATTGACAATCATGTTACGTTATTTTCAAAATGTTTCCTTTTCTTTTCATTGCTTCTTTAACACACTACTTCTCTCAAGCTGGTATTTTGCTAGTATATATATATATATATATATATATATATATATATATATATATATATATATATATCGGTACATACCACACTATTGGGAGCCCTATTCTTTGTTAAATCACTCAAGGGTGCAGCTCTCTCCGAAAACTGTGGTACAAACCAGTGGTAGTACCTGGCTAAACCAAGAAACGCTTGGACATGCCGCTTAGTTCGCGGACGGGGCCATTTCAAAATGACATCTACTTTACAGCACTGTGGCTTCACAGTACCACGACCCACCAGGTAACCCAAATATTTGGCTTCTTTCAACACAAAAAAAACATTTTTTTTTGGATTGATCCGAAGAATGGCTTCACCCTGCATCCGTAATACCGCTCAGACGTGTTATAGGTGTTCCTTCCAGGGGCTGGAATAGTTGACGACGTTATCCAGGTAGGCAGCACTATATGTGTTATGGGGACGGAGCACTTTGTCCACCAGATGCTGGAAAGTCGCAGGTGCCCCATGTAACCCAAATAGAAGGACATGATACTGCCAGTGCCCACCAGGGGTGCTAAACGCGGTCTTAACCTTTGTGGAGTCTGTTAAAGGAACCTGCCAGTACCCCTTGGTCATGTCAAGTGTGGTCAAATATTGTGCCTTTCCAAGCTTGTCAAGGAGGTCGTCTACTCAAAGCATAGGATAAGCATCAAATTGGGAGACCTGATTAAGTCGATGGAAGTCATTGCAAAACCTGCAACTTCCGTTGGGCTTACTAACCAAGACTATTGGGCTGGACCAGGGACTATAACTTTCCTCTATGACTCCTAGGTCCAGCATGCGCTTGATTTCAAGCTCCACTTCAGCCTTCTTTGCCTCGGGAAGATGATAGAGGCGCTCTCGGACTATAACCCCAGGTTCGGTCACAATGTCATGGGCAATCAGAGAGGTCATTCCAGGTTTTTCTTCCACCACCTCAGGGACAGATGAGATAACTGCTTCGAGCTTTTGCCTCTGTCTGGGGTTCAAGTTAGAGCCAAAGTTAAGTGTGTTGGTCTGAGCAAAGAATGAGAAGGGCTGTCTGGAGAAGGGATCGGGGTCCGTTTCCTTCCACGGTTTCAGCAGATTCACATGATATATCCGCTCACTCGGTCGATAAATGGGCTGTTTCACCAAATAGTCAACGAGCCCTTTCCTCTCCTTAACTTTGTATGGTCCCTGCCAATGGGCAAATAGTTTAGAATGGGAGGTGGGAACCAATACCATGACCCGATCCACCGGTGAAGCGTTGTGCCACAGTCATAATAGCGGGCCTGTGTTGTTTGCGCCTCCTCCATGTTACTTTCTAGTAAAGGTCAAATTTTCTCAAATCTATCGTGTAACTGTGCGATATTCTCCTTCTCAACCTTCTTTCAAAATGTTCAGTATACCCCGGGGTTGTCATCCATATAACAATTCAAAAGGTGAGAAACCCGTCGAAGCTTGGGGGACTTCCCTGTAGGCAAAGAGTATGAGGGGGAGGAGTTGAGCCCAATTCTTTCCATCCCCACAGAACACCTTGCGAAGCATCTGTTTCAGAGTCTGATTAAATCTCTCCACTAAACCGTCGGTTTGAGGATGATACATCATGTTCCTTAAGTGCTTTATTTTAAGTAACTTGGCCGTTTCCCTGAATGTCTCCGAGGTAAACGACGTCCCCTGGTCTGTAAGGACTTCTTTAGGAATGCTGGCTCACACAAAGACCCCTACCAGTTCCCGTGCAATGGCTTTAGAAGTAGCTGAGCACAACAGAACAGCTTCTGGATACCGGGATGCAAAATCCACGAAGACTCCAGGGTTCCAGGGGTCCCACTATATTGACCCCTATTCTTCTGAACAAGACATCAATCAAGGGAAGGAGAATGAGAGGAGCATGGTTCCTTCTAGAAATTTGCCGCAGCTGACACTCAGGACAAGAGATACAGAAGCGGCGAACTTCCTCGTTAATTCACAAACAATAAAATCGGAGCTTGATACGCTCTAATGTTTTCTTGGCGCCCAGGTGGCCTCCTAGGAGCTGGGTGTGCACTAATTCACAAACCTGCTGCCGGAAGATTGGTGGAATCAGCAACAACTTCCGCACCTCCCCCTTGTGCTCACTGACCCGATATAACAAATCATTTTCAATAACAGAGTGGGGCCCCTGTGGCAAATGCTGATGGGTGCCTTGGCCATTGACTAGTAAAACTGAATTCTTTGCAAATTTAAGGGAATCATCATTCCATTGTTCCCTTTTAAATGAGGCTGGCGTTTATCTAAACTGAAAACTTAATTCTGAGAGAGGGTACAGTCTGGCCTCAAGGGGCGGGGAGTGAGATGTGGACTGATGACGCAACGGTCTGTGACGGCCCGGGACTCACCCTATTTATTTTATGTGACCCGGAACTAGACAAAGGGAGCGGAGTCTGCACCAGTTCTTTCCGAAATCCGGGATGAACCCCCCACCCGGAAGCTCGGCCCCAGTACTTTCCCACCTGGTCATGATTCAGGTCCAGCCCCATTTTCTTCTGGGATTCTACCATCCTGCCAGCTATGCCACTGTCACAAAATGACCAAAAGTCATTGAGAAGGTTAGGGGCAGCCATCTGTATAATTTTTCCCGGCTGCAAAATTGATGAAAGAGAACAGACATGTTCACACGACTGAGTCCAAAACAGAACTGATTCACTAGAAACAAGATAGTGGCTTTAAAGGCCAGTGATGTCATCAGGACCGGAACTGGAACTGACGTCGCTGGCTGCCCCAGAGCTGGGTGGGATTTCCCTAGAATGGCCTGCAAGGAATCGAGACCCCCTGGTCCGGCGTGGAATTACATCTATTCAGGCCCTTTAGTTGTCCTACTGTTAGCGCAATATAGTGAGGGATTACTGTACATATATGACCTTGTAGTTAGGATATAGCGGGTTGGACAATGGATGGATGGATGGATAGGGTGGTCCAGATTTAATTATGCAGTTTTCATTACGCTATAACTTATTAAGTTTATTACACAGAAAATCACCCGAAAAATCCTGGACCATCGAGAAGTGTACAAACTGACGACATGAAGAATTGTCTTCGCGCCGAACTGGAATCCTCCCCGTATAAATCAAAGTCATCCAGACAATCTGGATCTGCATAATTAGATCTGGACCACCCTGTATATATATACCAGATACTTTCATTACAATGAAGTGCCCAAAAAACCTTGAAATGCCTGAATGAATTATCCACAGAGCATTTAGTTCTGTGGCCGCAGCTCAGTTGTGCACAACGATTCCCTAAAGAGAAACATTGTAATTTTTTTTCTTTCTTCGAACTTTCCTCGTAATGTTTTTTTTTTTTATTTTGCCTTGTTTGTTTTCATTGGTTTTCAGTGATTCCTTTTGCTTATTGCTCGCCAAAATTTGAAAAACATCCATTAGAATTTAACTCATCCTATAGAAAAGCAGACACGGAAAAACAATAACAGTTCATATTAGAAAAAAAAACCTTTACGTTTTTGCAGCTCTCAGTTGCGGCAAAAAGAAAAAAGACGTTGTCAGTGAATTCAGAATTTTGTCATCGATGCTGTCAACTTTCTTGAAAGACTGAGCAAACAAAGAAGAAAAATATTGAGTGGCAAACGTATATGAACTGCTGCGTTTGATAACGTTGAAAAAGCAAATTTTATGTGGTTCAGTGATGCTCGTTCAAGAAACGTTCTTATTAATGTGGCACTAATTCAAGAAAGTGTGAAGTTAGTAAACTCTCTTGGGACCTCACCAACTAGACAGCACGCCGAAGAGCGTCCTAAAGTCTGATCTCCGTGTCTATGGAAGACTGTTTATTGGTTGCCAGGGCAACAGCAGGCTCAAAGCTATGCTGCATCTCTCTGCCAAAGCAAACAGATATCGGTGGGTAATGCAAGGTACATTGTAAATGCATATAACAGGTTTAGTTGGTCACTGATCTGGCTACGACCCTGCCTGACTGCTCTGTCTGTGTGAGAGTGGCAGATCACGCTACAATAAATAAGTGTGCCGTTCCTGTTTCAAGCTGAATAAAGCTGGTTTTGCTAAAGTACTGAGACTAAGTCTGTGTTTTGGGGTGTAAGACAGGGACTTATTGTGCGACCCCTATCTTTTATGATTTGTTTCTGTGTCGCTTCACTGCAGCGCTACAAGCCTGATGTTGCCCTGCCCCAGCAACAGACAAACAATCTTCCACAGACGCTACAATCACGCTTTGGGAAGCACTTCAGCGTGTCGTTCCCGTTGGGTGGGGGGGTGTCTCAAAAGAGTTCAGAAATCTCACAATTTGAAGAAGAAAAGGATGGTTTGGCTCCTGATTGATACCTGTGCTGCCCACAACATGATTCTACATTTAGATAATGTTCGCCTTGAATTCCTCCCACCGAATTGCACAGCAGGGCTTCAGCCATTGGATTTGGGCATCATTCGCACCCTGAAAGTGTAGTATCGCGAGACTATGCTGAGAAAAATTCTTGTCAGCATAACTTGTAGGCAGGAGGAGATTAAAATTAATGCGAAAGAAGCTTTTGAAATGATTGTAAACGCCTGGACGCAAGTTAAAGAAAGCACTATAGTAACAAATAGAGAATCTCATTACAATGAAATGCTCGTTACAACAAAATATTTTTTAGGTCCCTGGGAGTTGGTTGTAACGAATTTTTATCTGTGTATATACTGTATACTGTATATATATATATACTGTATATATATATACTGTATATATATATATATATATATATATATATATATATATATATATACTGCTCAAAAAGAATTAAAGGAACACTTTTTAATGAGAGTATAGCATAAAGTCAATGAAACTTATGGGATATTAATCTGGTCAGTTAAGTAGCAGAGGGGGTTGTTAATCAGTTTCAGCTGCTGTGGTGTTAATGAAATTAACAACAGATGCACTAGAAGGGCAACAATGAGATGACCCCCAAAACAGGAATGGTTTAACAGGTGGAGGCCACTGACATTTTTCCCTCCTCATCTTTTCTGACTGTTTCTTCACTAATTTTGCATTTGGCTACAGTCAGTGTCACTACTGGTAGCATGAGGCGATACCTGGACCCTACAGAGGTTGCACAGGTAGTCCAACTTCTCCAGGATGGCACATCAATACGTGTCATTGCCAGAAGGTTTGCTGTGTCTCCCTGCACAGTCTCAAGGGCATGGAGGAGATTCTAGGAGACAAGCAGTTACTCTAGGAGAGCTGGAGAGGGCCATAGAAGGTCCATAACCCATCAGCAGGACCAGTATCTGCTCCTTTGGGCAAGGAGGAACAGGATGAGCACTGCCAGAGCCCTACAAAATGACCTCCAGCAGGCCACTGGTGTGAATGTCTCTGACCAAACAACCAGAAAGACTTCATGAGGGTGACCCAAGGGCCCCATGTCCTCTAATGGGCCCTGAGCTCACTGCCCAGCAGCATGCAGCTCGATTGGCATTCGCCATAGAATACCAGAATTGGCAGATGCACCACTGGTGCCCTGTGTTTTTACAGATGAGAGCAGGTTCACCCTGAGCACGTGACAGAAGTGAAAGGGTCTGGAAGCCATGGAGAACATTATGCTGCCTGTAACATCATTCAGCATGAGCAGTTTGGTGGTGGGTTAATGATTGTCTGGGGAGGCATATCCATGGAGGGTCACACAGACCGCTACAGGCTTGACAAAGGCACCTTGGCTGCCATTAGGTATCAGGATGAAATCCTTGGACCCATTGTCAGACCCTATGCTGGTACAGTGGCTCCTGGTGCACGCACAATTCCTGGCCTCATGTGGTGAGAGTATGCAGGCAGTTCCTGGAGGATGAAGGAATTGATACCATTGACTGGCCACCACACTTTCCTGACCTAAATCCAATAGATCACCTCTGGGACATTATGTTTTGTCCATCCAATGCCACCAGGTTGCACCTCAGACTGTCCAGGAGCTCAGTGATGCCCTGGTCCAGATTTGGGAGGAGATCCCCCACAACACCATCTGTCATCTCATTAGAAGCATGCACCGATGTTGTCAGGCATGTATACAAGAACACAGGGGCCATACAAAGTGCTGCGTACAATTTGGAGTTGCTGCAATTCAAAAACATGCCAGCCTGCCACATCAGTTTTTCACTCTGATTTTTGGGGCGTCTTTGAATTCAGGGCTCTGTAGGTTGATCATTTTCATTTCCATCAAACAATGTGGCATCCTTTCGTTCCTAACACATTACCCAGTCTATATCAGTATAGATATCCAGGAGGATTTCTTTTCCCATTGAGATCTGATGTGTTTTCAAAGTGTTCCTTTAATTTTTTTGAGCAGTTTATATATATATATATATATATATACTAGACATTAAGCCCGTTACAATAACGGGCGCTAAAAAAGTAGTGCATAAACATTAGTAGGAACAGTCTATATTAAATGGCAAGGGACCTTGTATGTGGTTGTAATATGCGTCACTGTATTGTGTGCCTTTAATTTTCTCTCTCAGTAATACTGGTTTGTATTTCCGTAAAATGCCTGTAATTTTGTTGGAAAGTAATAAAGTGGAACCGAAGTAATTTCCCCCATAGGATTGTATGTAAATACAATTAATCTGTTCCAGATCATATGAACTGTATGTAAATATATATTTTTTAAGATTTTAAGCACAAATATAGTTAATTATACCATTGAATGCACAGCATAATAGTAAACTAAATGTAAAAACATTGAACAACACTGAGAAAACCTTGAACAACAGAGAAAACTAACACTGCAAGAGTTCACGCTATAGCCTTATTTACCCGCCGCTAAAAACACCTTTTTTAATGAGTTTTAAGCACAGGAAAAAAAATGAACATTTGAAAAATCCGTAATCTAATAAACAACCAAGAAAAGTAACATTACAACAATGCACGCATGCGCCTGTTTGTGTGTGCGTGCGTGCGTGTCTGTCTCTGTAGCGGGCCTGCGTGTGTGTGCGTGAGTGTCTGTCCCCATGCGGGCCCGCCTGTGTGTGTGTGAGTGTGTCTCTCTGTCGGGTCTTTGTCTTTAGTAGTTTGCACCATGTTTTCAGCTTGGCCGTTTGACGATGGGTGAAATGGAGCGGTCTTGATATGATTTATGAGATTACGCCCCAAGAATGCCTGGAACTGGTCTGAAGTTAACTGTGCACCATTATCAGACAGAATTGTATCTGGAAGCCCATGCGTGGCAAACAACTTTCTCAATATTTGAATGACCGCAACTGTTGTTGCAGTAAAAACAGGGCTGACCTCTAACCACTTTGAGAAGGAATCAACAACGAGAAAAAGGTTTGTCCTTGATAAGGTCCAGCAAAATCAATGTGCAGTCGAGACCATGGGTTCTTGGTTATCCATTGGTTCATCCATTTTATGCCACCACATATAGCTTCTGGCAAGAGCCTTCATATTTACCATACCAGGATGACCTTCATGTAGAGCAGCGAGTACTAAAGTTTGTGCCTACTGTGGAATAATTACTCTGTTTCCCCATAGATGACGTCCCCTGTATGAAGACAGCTCATCTGATGCCTTTCAAATGGCTTGAAGTCCTTACCTAATTTTTCCTTCAGCCACCCCTTCCGTACCCAGTTCAGTACACGGGCTAACACTGGTTCCACTGTCATCATGCATGCAATATCAGATCCCTGAATAAGAACGTCTGATACTGAAGGAATTTCAAATTCTGGGGTCCTCAGGGGTAAATAGCTTAATGCATCCACATTAGTAATTTCTTTTCCTGGGTGATACTGAAGTTCATAGTCATATGCATTTAACAGTAATGACTACCTGAGCATGCAAGGTGAAATTATTTGTGGTGTGAGCCCATTTCCTTTACACAGCCCAATGACTGGACTGCCAATACTGATGCTCTATGTAAGAAAGGTCAGAGCAGACTATACTTTCTGAGAAGGTTGGCATCATTCAACATCTGCAGTAAGATGCTGCAGATGTTCTACCAGACGGTTGTGGCGAGTGCCCTCTTCTACGTGGTGGTGTGCTGGGATAGCAGCATAAAGATGAAAGATGCCTCACGCCTGGACAAACTTGTTAAGAAGGCAGGCTCTATTGTAGGAGTAAAGTTGGACAGTTTAACATCTGTGGCAGAGCGACGGGCATTAAGCAAACTCCTGTCAATCATGAATAATCCACTGCATCCACTGAACAGTATCATTTCCAGGCAGAGGAGTAGCTTTAGTGACAGACTTTTGTCACTGTCTAACTCCACTGACAGACTGAGGAGATCGTTCCTCCCCCACACTATGCGACTCTTCAATTCCACCCGGGGGAGTAAATGCTAACCTCATTTTTTTTTTTTACTATTTAATTTAATATTGTTTCTTTGTATCATTATACTGCTGCTGGATTATGTGAATTTCCCCTTGGGATTAATAAAGTATCTATCTATCTATCTATCTATCTATCTATCTATCTATCTATCTATCTATCTATCTATCTATCTATCTATCTATCTATCTATCTATCAATAATGGTTTGTGATCTGTGATGATTGTAAAACTCCTACCATATAGCCATTGCTTCTTTATCAAATTGTGAATAATTTCTTTCTGTATTGGTCATAGTCCTTCAGTAATATGCAGTTGGAGCCTCACGACCACCACTTACTGTATGACTCAGAACAGCTCCTACTCCATAGGGCAAAGCATCACAGGTGAGATTAAGTGGTTTCTCCAAGCCATAATGCACTAAAATAATTTTTTAGCAACATTTTTACTTCATTAAAAGCTCTCTCATGGATGTCGGACCATTTCCAAACAAATGATAAAATTTTAGAAGTCCCTTAACAATAGTAAGGCATAAATAACCTCTGTCCTTCTTATAATGTACTTTGTCTGAGCTGGCACCCAGCACTGTAACATTTTGTTTGTTATAATCTACTAGTTGAATATCACAGGGTACAATAGGAGGAGAATTCACTGGTCATAATATGTCTCCTCTGAGATTAAGGAATACTCACATCCTGAGTCCACTTCCATCCTGCACAGAAATCCTTGTAATGTGACAAGAGTATATGTTTTGTGTCTGGTTGTACAAGCTCCCACACTGTTGATGATTTCTGCAGAATAGATACTTGTATCAAGTCCATCTTCAAAACTCTCTGCAGCTGCACTGCCTCTTTGTTCTTCTTTGTGAGATGCACTTGCACTTGCTGACTTGCCTTTCACTGGATAAGCCCCCTGGCGACATACTCTCTGTAGATGCCCATGGCACTTACATTTATGACACACAGCTTCTATGAAACGAAAAATGCCATGTCTGTGATTCCCCCCACAACTATTGCAATTTCCTTGAGCGGGGTCCAAATTGTCTGAGTGTAGGAAATAAGACTTTGCTTTTGGGTTTTTATTTTGCAGCTGATGGGTATCTGATGTACACAATTTAATAGATGATTCCTGTATTTCTTTTGAGTGTTATTGATGCAGCGTCATATGCAAGTGCTTCTTCCTGAGCTAAGGCAAAGGTTAAATTTGGTTTTGCTAAGAGCCGCCTATTAAGAGCCTCATCTCCGACCCTGCATACAAGTCTGTCTCTCAGCAAGGAATCCAAACTGTTACCAAAATTGCAGTTTTCAGACAGCCTTCAAAGTTCTGCAATGTAAGCTGAAATACTTTCATCTGGTTTTTGGTTCCTTCTGTTAAAATGAAATCACTGAACTGTTTCTGAAGGAGTGGGTGCAAAATGATTTTTTAACAATGTTACAATTTCCTGATACGACCTGTCACTGGGTTTAGCAGGGGAGATGAGCGACATAACAATTTCAAACGTTTTACTTCCAATCACACTCAGCAGCACTGTACACTTCTGGTCAGTGTCTGTTGCTTTGTTAGCTTCCAAAAAACGTTCAGTCTCTCTGCATATGAATCCCATCAGGCCGGATTTGAAATGTCAAACTCCTCAACGTGGACTAATAATGCCATCCCGTAAATATATTTATTTATTTATTTTCCGAATGTAAGTTATGATTCTTTTGCAGTAGCACGTAGATTAAGTAGATTACTTACTGAGATCCCATCCTCTTCGCCACTATTATGTTTTAAAGTGAGTTCCACTCTGATAAATATCCTGGTAAATAATCTGTTTATTTTTCTGAACTCTGTATATTATAAATTGCACCAAACCTACAATAATCAACAAGGAGCTAAATCAAGAGAAACAAAGCCTATTGGAATTATGCATGAAACAAACAGCACCATCTACTGGCATGAACTAATACTAGGCAATATATCACAGATTATACAGGTATACTAACACACAAACTGACAGAGGACACAGTGATCCCCCGCCTATCACGGAAGTTACATTCCAGACCCATCAGCAATAGGTGAAAATCTGTGATATAGAAAGACCATATAAATAAACAATTTTTTTATAGTTTAAGCCTTAAAATACACCTCCCACACAGTTTAAAAACATGTAAACTTATTAAAACACACTTTGTAAACACATATATGTGGATGTCGGGCTAAGGATATGAGCAACATTTCTCTATTATAAAAAAAAATCTTGGCAGGGAGACCAGGGAGATGAGGCGTGATCTTCTCGGAAGAAAATTTGACATCCCACGAGAGACATTTTAACGTCACGGCAAGACAAGGCAGTGAGACAGAAGGACAGCAGCTGTACAGGCTTTTAAATGATCGACGCGCAGAGTGACAAGCAGAACAGGCATCTTGATAGATGCAGCACAAAGCCATTAGATGATCCATCTGTTTCTCCTTAGCGTGCGTTCAGTTCCCCCCCCCCTCACAATGCGAGTGGGGGAGACGCAAAGTGGCAGGAGCGTAGCATGCCTTTGGGGAGGTTGAGCGAAGCGATCGAGACCAGGGGCCTCATGTATAACGCCGTGCGTAGAACTCGCACTATAACATGGCGTAAGCACAAAAGCCGAAATGTGCTTACGCGACAGAAAAATCCAGATGCAGGAATCTGTGCGTACTCCAACTTCCACATTCTTTCGTTACATAAATCCCGATCAGCGTGAAAACTAACGCTTGTGCACGCGCATTTTGTAACGCCCCAAATCCTCCCAGAATTACGCCTATTTGAATATGCAAATCAATATAAATCGCCCTTAAGCGCAGCCTTCTGTGAAAAGACAATGGGAAAAGCACGGGGAAAATATAAGAATTTCAGCGAATACCAAGTGGAGGCAAAGGAAAAAATACTATTTGTTCAAATAAACCGTGGTATAATCAACAAAATGAAGTTGATCGAGTGACATAGCGTGTTGGAGAAACTTGAAAGCTCACATTCACAAAATCGCACAGTGCCGGAAATAAAAAAGAAGTCACATATCAAAGTTGCCGTGAAAAGAAGAGTTGTAAGCCCACTGTCTGAGTGTCATATGAAAGTTTATTAGGGTACAGAGAAAAAAGGCACACGGTGGGGAAAAGCACGAAATGTCAACTTTAATCTCGAATTTTCCACTTTAATCACGTAGTTTATTTTGTCATTTAGTAGAACATTATAAACTTCATCTTAAAATCGTTTAATTAACCAGTTTCTCAAAATTACATCGTAATTAAAGTAGCACGTTAAATGCTTTGTTTTGTATTTGATCTTCTACTGTATGTGATCTATGTGTGTGAATCACTACTTGCTTCTTAAACTGGCTCTCTTCCTCCAACTGGACACAGAGTCCATTACATTTGTGATATTACAGCTCTCTGAATAACTAAAATACTGAGATGTATACGTGATGTCATTTTCATGATGATAGGAGCTAAAGCACATTATTAAACATGTGTTTCATGAGCCTCGTGCTCATGACAAGCATTTATCTTTTGTCGAAATTTGTCGCTGCTTTTTAGCTGTGTTGTTATTTTCTCTTTCTGTTTTATATTCAATATATATTGGCGTGGCCGCCCCAAGAGTCCTTGCTTTTCTTTCCCCAAGTAACCGATCGCCACACAATCAGCTCTGTAATAGAAGTTAAGCCATCTGTAAGCTTAGCGCCGATTCCTCAAAACGTTTAAAGAACATTGAAATATCTTCATAGTACATGTTTAATTATTCTATCCTTCACGACACTCCCAGTGAAGAATATAGATTATTTAAATGAAGTTAAAGTTTTATGTGTATAATTTAACAAACATATTTTGCTGCATTTCACCTTAAAAATGATATCGTCATCATATGTAAATACGCGCTTTATAAAGTGGCCCAGGTTGTGAGATATTATAACTGTAGTGCAAGTTTACAGTGGGGTGATTGTACTTATAAGTACAAACCGTTCTACAAGGAGCAATTGATTGAGTGCTTTTAAAGTTCTTGGGATTAAACTGTTTCTGAACCGCGAGGTCCGTACAGGAAAGGCTTTAAAACGTTTTGCAGTGGCTGAGACAGCGTGTCCTTAAAGCTGTATACCGATAATTCTCTTTCCGATCAGCTGCTGCTCTGATTCACACTCAGATACAGTGATATAAATACTCCAAGTCGTGCAGTGAGAGTAATATGGAAAAAGATGATCCGCTGTGGCAACTCCTAACGGGAGGAGCTGAAAGAAGAAGAAGTGAGAGTAACAACGCTACAAAGCAGCTATGGTATTTGGAATACTATGGCTGTTCCCTGGACCATTATATTGTTACGAGTTAATTACAATCAGATGCATTACACTAATAAACAATATGCGGTTAGTTTCTATGTATTTATAAAGCCGCGTCATGAAAATAATGAGTAATCACACAAGAACAGTAGCACTGCTTTGACGCTGGGTGCCGCCAGTTTGCAAAACCGAGCGGAGAACTTGCATACGACAAGACATGAGGTACCGTGGAAAAGTGCGTGGCTTTACGCCAAGTGTAGGTTTTATACATCGCGATTTGAACGTGGAAAAGTTCTTACGCAACATTTCTGTGCATACGCACCGTTTATACATGAGGCCCCAGATCATGTCGGAGAGACACTTTGATGACACAGATATTACAACCTTAGGAAGCAAACCCCGTGAGATGGTGACTTTTGCACGTCACGCCCTACTTACAAACAATTTAAAACAAGTTCACAGACATCTAACCTAGCAGTTGTTGGAATGCTTTTGGCAGACACACTTCAGGTGCTCCTAGCTCTTAAAAAAATGATAAGGAGAACACACAGCTCGCCAGCAGCAGCTGCAGCAAGCCATCAGATAATCCAAGCGCTTCTCCTTAATGTGTAGCCCCCCAATTCAGAACGCTAGTGGCAAAGATGCGAAGTGGCAAAAGTACAGCTGCTTTACAGGCTTTTAAGTGATTGATGCAAAGCTCGACAAGCAAAACACACAGCTGGCCAGCAGCAGCAGCAAGACAGCAGCTGAACCGATCGCATCTCTTTAGCGTGCATTCAGACCCCCCGCTTCACAACGCGAGCAGCGTTATAAGTCCTGCGAGAAAGAGATTTAACTATGCCTGGGGCAGAAAATAAAGGACAGATATTGTTTTTACAAAAGTTTTAAAGTAAATAATGCATATTTAACAATTCCCATGAAAATAACAATCTCTTTAAATTGTTTATTCGGTAAACCAAACCCAGGAGTGGGCCAGCAAAGTGAGCAGGGTGCGGAGCCCCCTAGTAATAATAATAATAATAATAATAAATCCGCGATGCAGCAGGGGCACGATAGCTGAACCGCGATATAATGGGGGATCACTGTACACAGGAACAGATCCTACTCAGTGTCCCCATTTACCAAAACCACTGAACCAATAGAAAGTGTAATCAAGTAAAACTCATTAACGAAAATATACTTCCACAATATGATAACAAATTAATTCTTTCTAAAATCTACAAAATTCTTTAATCATTCCTTGGAGAGAAAATTTGTATTTTTCCCAATTGAAAATAATATAAATGTCACTTTCCCACAGAGCTTTTAAAGAGGGATCAGGATTCTGACAAATTAAGCAAGATGAGTGTTAAATGCAAGTAATATACTATAGCTCCCCACAGCTTTTCTCTTACATAAACTTTTTCCATTTGATGTTACTCCAGATACAGCCTTTTAGGGGGAGTTATACATTGGTCACAAACAGAACTAAGCACAGCTCCAAAGGAAAGCACAAATACTACTCATAAAACACAAACACCACCACCCCAAAGCAGGCATGGAAAAACTCACTCTTCAAAGCGCTTAGAGATGGAGAGGTCTCATATATATAATTATTTACACAACACACAAATGAATAAATGAAGACCATTTTTATATACATAACAGCAATATAAAAAGCATTAGTTAATGTAGACACAAACTACACACTATTTAACCTACATACCAGACATCAAAGAGGACATGACAACCACACAACATAATCTACAGGCATGGACTCAGAAACCATTGCATGGCAAACATCTTCAGGTTTGTGTGGATAAGATTACATTAAATTGCTACTGAAAGCATAGAGAAATGTTTGGTAAGATAGAAGGGTTTATGCTAGAGTTTGCTAGACATACGAACAAGATCAAGTCTACAGACACTGTCTATAACCCAATACACATACTGTAAAGCAGCCATTTTAAATACATGTCACATAGTTAGGAAATTCTTTAACACAAACACAATCCCCTAAAATATATACACCCCAAATAAAATTGTCCTATGTCTTGGCTTTGACTTGATATAGGTAACAGTAGTACAACCCCAAATCAGAAAAAGTTGGGACAGTGTGGAAAATGTGAATAAAAAAATAAAGCAGTAATTTACAAATTTCCCTTAACTTTTATTTCATTGCAGGCAGTATGAACACAAGATAATTCATGTTTTTTTTGGTCAACATCATTTGATTTGTAAATAAACATTCATTCTTGCCATTCAGGCTTGCAACACATTTCAAAAAAAAGTTGGGATGGGGGCAATTCAGGGGTAGTAATGAGGTATAATAACTAAATAATGATGTGATTTGAAACTGGTGATGTTAACAGGTGATTGCAATCATGAAACAGTACAAAAGCAGCATCGAGGAAAGGCCTACTCCTTTAGGAGCAAAGATGGGCAGAGGATCGCCAGTTTGCCGCAAAGTGCAGGCAAAAATCTTTGAAATGATGAAGAAAAACATTTCTCAAAGACAGATAGGAAGAGATTTGGACATTTCTCCCTCTACAGTCCATAACATAATGAAAAGAATCAGGGAATCTGGAGAAATTACTGTGCGCAAAGGCCAACGGCGCAAGCCTAAACTGAATGGCCATGATCTCCGAGCCCTCAGATGGCACTGCATTAAAAACCATCATTCATCAATAAATGATATAACTGCGTGGGCTCAGGACTACTTCAGGAAGTCACTCTCAAGCACTACAGTACGTAGTTACATTAGGAAATGCCAGCTAAAACTGTACTGTGCCAAAAGGAAGCCCTACATAAAAAGTGTCCAGAAGCGCCATCGACTTCTCTGGGCTTGGAGGCATCTGGGATGGTCCATTGTGCAGTGGGAACATGTATTGTGGTCAGACGAATCGGTTTTTCACATCTTTTTTGGAAGAAATGGACGCCGTGTGCTGTGGACCAAAGAGGAAAAGGACCATCCAGATATAAGTCCAAAAGCCAGGGTCTGTCATGGTATGGGGTTGTGTCAGTGCCTTCGGCAAAAGTAACTTGCACTTCTGCGATGGCACCATCAATGTTGAGAAGTATATCTCAGTATTGGAGGAACAAATGCTGCCTTCAGGAC
The DNA here is from genome assembly GCF_016835505.1 of Polypterus senegalus. NCBI lineage: Eukaryota > Metazoa > Chordata > Cladistia > Polypteriformes > Polypteridae > Polypterus > Polypterus senegalus. Next base: position 99,453,849 of record NC_053158.1, read on the forward strand.
GACGTCTTTTCCAGGGACGTCCATGCTTATTTCAGCAAGACAATGCCAAAGCACATACTGCGTGCATAACAAAGGCATGGCTGCATAAGAAGAGTGTGCGGATGCTTGACTGGCTTGCCTGCAGCCCTGATTTGTCTCCTAAAGAGAATGTTTGGCGCATTTTGAAACGAAAAATGCGTCAACGAAGACCCGTACTGTTGCGCACCTAAAACGTTGTTTGCAGGAAGAATGGGACAAACTAACACCTGCAACACTTAGTCACTTGATTTCTTCAATGCCTAAACGTCTTTTAAGTGTTGTTAAAACACAGGAGAAAAGTGGTAAATGCTGTACTGTCCCAACTTTTTTTGAAATGTGTTGCAAGCCTGAATGGCAAGAATGGATATTTATTTACAAATCAAATGATGTTGACAAAAAAAAACATGAATTATTTTGTGTTCATACTGTCTGCAATGAAATAAAATTTGAGGAGAATTTATAACTTGCTTTTTTCTTTTTTTATTCACATTTTCCACACTGTCCCAACTTTTTCTGATTTGGGTTGTAGTAGTAGTATATTTTCTGGAATATCTGCTTCTGCTACTACTACTAATAAAAATAATAATATATTCTATTTATATAGTGCTTTTCGCTCATATTAAAAGTGATTTTCCCCTGGATTTTTGCTATGTGGTAATGATTCACTGTATTTGGTGGATTACTACTTTTGATTTTAATTGATATGTCATGTAATTTTCTAACCTGCTTAATCCAGACCAGGGTCACGGCAGAAGCCTATCCCAGATAGCAAAAGGCACAAGACAGGAACAAACCCTGGGCAGGACTCCAGTCCATTGCAATGTGAACACTCACACTCACAATCACATATGAAATACACAGTAGGGCCAATTAAGCATTATCAGTTCACCTAATCTGCATGTCACCCCATTTAATTAATATTCCTTTGTTAATCATGTTTGCACTATTTTACATTTTGGCCATTTCTAGTTTTCTTAGCTCCATAAAGCTAACAATAAAATATAACTGAACTAAAGAAAATTAGTACAAAAACCATGCATTGACAGCATGATCAAGATAGACTTTTATTAATCACATGTTTTGGCAGAATGGTTGTGTTTTTAAGTGATATTCTGAATATCCGTGCTTATGGAAGTGCTTATATTTGAAAGCAATGATCTAATTAACATATACTAATGCCTGTTTCAGACATATGGCATAATGGTTAGTACTATTATTTAAGGTTCCAGGTACTCGAGTTCAATTGCCTCTGAAATTATGTGCTTGTATTTTCTCTGGGTAGCCCATTTTTCCCCACAACTCTAATATATTCATGATACATTCATGGAAGGCTCTAAAAAGAGCTTTTTATAGATGTGTTAGTTTGTACCTCTTGTGACTGATGTGGCTGGGATATACAGTATAATGGATCAGCTACAGTCACATGAAAAAGTTTGGAAACCCCTCTTAATTCTTTGAATTTTTGTTTATGATTGGCTGAGCTTTCAAAGTAGCAACTTCCTTTTAATATATGATATGACTTATAGAAACAGTAGTATTTCAGCAGTGGCATTAAGTTTATTGGATTAACAGAAAATATGCATCATAGGTGAGGGATGAGACAAAGAGCGGTTCAACAAACCTCCGATGAAGAGCAAAAACTTTGGACAACGTTTTCCCTTGCCTGGACGCGGGTCACCGGGGCCCCCCTCTGGAGCCAGGCCTGGAGGTGGGGCTCGATGGCGGCGCCTGGTGGCGGGCCTGCACCCATGGGGCTCGGCGGGCACAGCCCAAGAGGTAACGTGGGTCCTCCTCCCCATGGGCTCACCACCTATGGGAGGGGCCAAGGAGGTTGGGTGCAGTGTGAGTTGGGTGGTGGCGAGGCGGGACCTTGGCGGTCTGATCCTCGGCTACAGAAACTGGCTCTTGGGGCGTGGAATGTCACCTCTCTGAAGGGAAGGAGCCTGAGCTAGTGCGCAGGTGAGAGGTTCGGCTAGATATAGTCGGACTCACCTCGACGCACAGCTTGGACTCTGGAACCAATCTCCTTGAGAGGGGCTGGACTCTCTACCACTCTGGAGTTGCCCCCGGTGAGAGGCGCCGAGCAGGTGTGGGCATACTTATTGCCCCGACTTGGAGCCTGTGCATTGGGGTTTACCCGGTGGGCGAGAGGGTGGCCTCCCTCCGCCGGGTGGGGAAGGGTCCTGACTGTTGTTTGTGCATATGCGCCGAACAGCAGTTTGGAGTATCCACCCTTTTTGGAGTCTCTGGAGGGGTTGCTAGAGGGCATACCTTCTGGGGATTCCCTCGTTTTGCTGGGAGACTTCAATGCTCCGTGGGCAATGACAGTGAGACCTGGAAGGGCGTGATTGGGAGGAATGGCCCCGATCTGAACCCAGCGGTGTTTTGTTATTGGACTTCTGTGCTCGTCATGGATTGTCCATAATGAACACCATGTTCAAGCATAAGGGTGTTCATATGTGCACTTGGCACCAGGACACCCTAGGCCTCAGGTCGATGATCGACTTTGTGGTGGTGTCGTGGACTTGCGGCCATATGTCTTGGACACTGGGTGAAGAGAGGGCGGAGCTGTCAACTGATCACCACCTGGTGGTGAGTTGGCTTCGATGGTGGGGAAGATGCGGTCAGACCTGGTAGGCCCAACCGTGTTGTGAGGGTCTGCTGGGAACGGCTGGCAGAGTCCCCTGTCAGAAGTAGCTTCAACTCCCACCTCCGGCAGAACTTCAACCCGCCCCGAGGGAGGTGGGGACATTGAGTCGAATGGGCCATGTTCCGTGCCTCTATTGTTGAGGCGGCTGACGGAGCTGTGGCCGCAAGGTGGTGGTGCCTGTCGTGGCGGCAATCCCGAACCCGTTGGTGGACACCGGCGTGAGGGATGCCGTCAAGCTGAAGAAGAGTCCTATAGGACTTTTTGTCCTGTGGGTCTCTGGAGGCAGCTGATAGGTACCGGCAGGCCAAGCGGACGCGGCCGGTTGTTGCTGAGGCAAAACTTCGGGCATGGGAGGAGTTTGGAGAGCCATGGAGAACGACTTTGGACGGCTTCGAGGAGATTCTGGTCCACCGTCCGGCGTCTCAGGAGGGGGAAGCAGTGCAGTGTCAACACCGTATATGGTGGGGATGGTGCGCTGCTGACCTCGACTTCGGGCGTTGTGGGTCGGTGGGAGGAGTACTTGAAGACCTCCTCAATCCCACTAACATGCCTTCCAATGAGGAAGCAGAGCCTGGGGACTCTGAGGTGGGCTCTCCCATCTCTGGGACTGAAGTCACCGAGGTGGTCAAAAACTCCTTGGTGGCAGGGCCCGGGGTGGATGAGATCGCCGGAGTTCCTTAAGGCTCTGGATGTTGTAGGACTGTCTTGGTTGACCGTCTCTGCAACATCGCATGGACATCGGGACAGTGCCTCTGGATTGGCAGACCGGGGTGGTGGTCCCCTCTTTAAAAGGGGACGGAGGGTGTGTTCCAACTATAGAGGGATCACACTCCTCAGCCTCCCTGGAAAAGTCTATTGGGGGTTCTGGAGAGGAGGGTCCGTCGGATAGTGAACCTCGGATTCAGGAGGAACAGTGTGGTTTTAGTCCTGGTGCGGAACAGTGGACCAGCTCTTCACCCTTAGCAGAGTCCTGGAGGGTGCATGGGAGTTTGCCCGACGGTCTACATGTGTTTTGTGGACTTGGAAAAGGCATTGACCGTGTCCCTCGGGAATCCTGTGGGGGTGCTCGGGAGTATGGGGTACGGACCCCTGATAAGAGCTGTTGGTCTCTGTACAACGGTGTCAGAGCTTGGTCCGCATTGCGGCAGTAAGTCGAGCCCGTTTCCAGTGAGAGTTGGACTCCGCCAGGGCTGCCCTTTGTCACCGATTCTGTTCATAACTTTTATGGACAGAATTTCTAAGCGCAACCAGGGTGTTGAAGGGGTCGGTTTGGTGGACTCAGGATTGGGTCACTGCTTTTGCAGATGATGTTGTCCTGTTTGCTTCATCAGGCCGTGATCTTCAGCTCTCTCTGGATCGGTTCGCAGCTGAGTGTGAAGCGGCTGGGATGAGAATCAGCACCTCCAAATCCGAGAGCATGGTCCTCAGCGGAAAGGGTGGAGTGCCCTCTCAGGGTTGGGGAGAGATCCTCCCCAAGTGGAGGAGTTCAAGTATCTCGGGGTCTTGTTCACGAGTGACGGAAGAATGGAGCGTGAGATCGACAGGCGGATCGGTGCGGCGTCCGCAGTGATGCGGGCTCTGCATCGGTCTGTCGTGGTGAAAAGGAGCTGAGCCGTAAGGCAAAGCTCTCAATTTACTAGTCGATCTACGCTCCTACCCTCACCTATGGTCATGAGCTATGGGTAGTGACCGAAAGAACGAGATCGCGAATACAAGCGGCTGAAATGAGTTTCCTCCGCACGGTGTCTGGGCTTTCCCTTAAAGATAGGGTGAGAAGCTCAGTCATCCGGGAGGGGCTCAGAGTAGAGCCACTGCTCCTCCGCATCGAGAGGAGTCAGATGAGGTGGCTCGGGCATCTGATCAGGATGCCTCCTGGACGCCTCCCTGGTGAGGTGTTCGGCACGTCCAACGGGAGGAGGCCCGGGGAAGACCCAGGACACGCTGGAGGGACTATGTCTCCGGCTGGCCTGGGAGCATTTGGGATTCTCCGGAAGAGCTGGAAGAAGTGGCCGGGGAGAGGGAAGTCTGGGCCTCTCTGCTTAAGCTGCTGCCCCCGCGACCCGACCTCGGATAAGCGGAAGAGGATGGATGGATGGATATGCATCATAACAAAATTAGACAGGTGCATAAATTTGGGCACCCCAACAGAGATATTACATCAATGCTTAGATGAGCCTCCTTTTGCAAATATGACAGCCTCTAGACGCCTCCTATAGCCTTTGAGTCTGGATTCTGTATGGTGGAATTTTTGACCATTCTTCCATACAAAATCTCCCCAGTTCAGTGAAATGTGATGGCTGCCGAGCATGAATAGCCTGCTTCAAATCATCCCATAGATGTTCCATGATATTCAAGTCAGGGGACTGTGATGGCCATTCCAGAACATTGTACTTCTCCCTCTGCAAGAATGCCTTTGTAGATTTCGAACTGTGTTTTGGGTCATTGTCGTGTTGGAATATCCAACCCCTGTGTAACTTCAACATTGTGACTGATGCTTAAACATTATCCTGAAGAATTTGTTGATATTGGGTTTAATTTATCTGACCCTCAACTTTAACAAGGGCCCCAGTCCCTGAACTAGCCACACCACCCCACAGCATGATGGAACCTCTACCAAATTTGACAGTAGGTAGCAAGTGTTTTTCTTGAAATGCGGTGTTCTTCTTCCACCATGCAAAGCGTTTTTTGTTATGACCAAATAACTAAATTTTTGTCTCATCAGTCCAAAGCACTTTGTTCCAAAATCTGGCTTGTCTAAATAAGCATTTGCATACAACATGCGACTCGGTTTGTGGCATGAGTGCAGAAAGGGCTTCTTTCTCATAACCCTGCAATACAGATGTTCTTTGTGCAAATTGCGCTGAATTGTAGAACGATGTACAGATACACCATCTGCAGCAAGATGTTCTTGCAGGTCTTTGGAAGTGATCTGTGGTTGTCTGTAACCATTCTCACAATCCTGCACATATGTTGCTCCTGTATTTTTCTTGGCCTGCCAGACCTGGGTTTAACAGCAACTGTGACCTTCTATTTCCTGATTACACTCATTACAGTTGAAACTGAGAGTTTAAACCTCTGAGATAGCTTTTTGTAGCCTTCCCCTAAACCATGATACTGAACAATCTTTGTTTTCAGATCTTTTGAGAGTTGCTTTGAGGATTCCCATGCTGTCAATCTTCAGAGGAGAGTCAAAGGGAAGCACAACTTGTAACTGACCACCTTAAATACCTCTTCTAATGATTGGACACACCTGCCTATGAAGTTCAAGGCTTAGCGAGCTAATCCAACCAATTTAGTGTTGCAAGCATTTAGTATTGAGCAGTTACATGTATTCAAATCAGTAAATTTACAAGAGGACCCACATTTTTGCACAGCCAGTTTTTCACATTTGATTTAATTTCATACAACTAAATACTGCTTCATTAAAAATCTTTGTTCGGAAAACACCTCAGTACTCAAATGTTCCTAGGAAATGAAAGACGTACCACTGTTAGCATTTTTGTTGAAAGTAGAGTAAATTATTATGCAGGTAATTTATAATCTACTGTTAATTAATTAATTGTTAGTGCTTATCATTCCTATAGAAGTGGGCTTTGGAAGGCTTAGGAGTTGTTTAAACAGTGAATAAGTCACAGGTAAAATACTCAGGTTAATTAAGAGTGATTAAGCTTTGATGGAATAAAAAAAACAAAATAGAATTGTGGCTTTGATTATTGACCTCACAAAAAGCATCATGTGTTTAGGAACTAACCATAACCCAACCTTAAAATGAACCTCTCTTGAAAATACAGAAAGGTTAAGAAAAGAATGCTTATGCCAAAAAATAAAAAGCTTTTGACAATTTTTTTTAAATTATCACAGCTCTGCGTTTTAAACTAAAAACTCACCACTTCAACACCCACCTCTGGTTAAAACCTTTAACATGAGCAAGTCACTTAACCTTGTCAGTGTTCTCACTGTAAATTAAATGCAAACAACTGTACTACAGGAAGATGCAATATCAAATAAAACTTGCCTTCTGAAAAGTGTAACTTACAGCAATGCCCTTTTCATAATTTCACTAAAGGTAAGGCACATAATAAAAAAAATAAGTTCTGTGGGTTAATCTTAACTCACGATAACCACTGCAGATGACTTATTTTTTCTTGTCACTGAAGATTTCTAATTAAGCAATTTAATTTTGGGGTAATAGACGATATCTGAACTGTGAATGCTGTCAATGAGTGCTCACCTGACCTAAGTCAACTAGTGCTCTGTACTTACGTCTTTTGAGCTAGAATCTTTGCACATGTTTTGGATTGCCTCAGATCCAGTATCACTCCAGACCTTAAAAGACTATATCTGAAATAACATTGCACAGGAAAGCTTATGTAAGAGAAAGGCTATTGTGGTGTATATAGTACTCATATACCATGTTGGTCCCCCTTTTGCTTTCAGAACTGCTGTAATTCTTCATGGCAGAGAGTCAACAAGGTGCTAGAAACATTCCTCAAGTTTTTTGGTCCATATTTAAATGATAGCATTATACAGTTGCTGCAGATTTGTCAGCTACACGCCCATAATGCAAATCTACAGTTCCCTCACTTCCCAAAGGTGCTCTCTATTGGACTGAAATCTGGAGACTGTGGAGGCCATTTGAGTACAGTGAACCCACTGTCATGTTTAAGAAAACATTTTGAGATGATTTGAGCTTTGTGACATTATCGTGCTGGTAGTAGCCATCAGAAGATAGGTACACTCCCGTCCTAAAGAGATGGACAGCAAAAATACTCAGCTGGGCTGTGACATTTAAACTATGCTTAATTGGTACTAAGGGGACAAAAGTGTGCCAGCAAAACATCCCCTGCATCATTACACCAACACAACCAGCCTGAACTGTTGATACAAGGCAGGATGGATCCATGCTTTCATGTTGTTGATGCCAAATTCTGACCCTACTCTCTGAATTTTGCAGCAGAAATTGAGACTCGTCACACTAGACAATGTTTTCCAATATTCTATTGTCCAATTTTGGTGAGCCTGTGCAAATTGTAGACTCAGTTGCCTGTTCTTAGCTGACAGGAGTAGCACCAGGTGTGGTCTCCTGCTGCTGTAGCTCATCTTCTTCAAGTTTCGATGTATTGTGCATTTAGAGATGCTCTTCTGCATACCCTGTTTGTACTGAATGGTTATTTGACTTACTGTTGCGTTTCTAACAGCTCGAACCAGTCTGGCCATTTTCCTCTGACCTCTGGCATCAACAAGGTATTTTCACCCAGAGAACTACCACACACTAATGTAGATATATTCACTTTTTTGGACCATTCTCTGTAAACTCTAGCGATATTTGTGTGTGAAAATCCAAGTAGATCAGAAGTTTCTGAAATTTTCAGACCAGCCAATCTGGCACCAACAACCATGTAACTTTTAAAGTCAATTACATCAGTTTTCTTCCCTATTCTGTTGCTTTGTTTGAACGTCAACAGGTTGACTTGACGATGTCTACATTCCCAAATGCACTGAGCTGCTGCCAAGTGATTGGCTTATTTAATATTTGCGTTAACAAGCAGTTGCACAGGTGTACATAATAAAGTGGCTGGAGAGTATATATCTTTTATATATTGTAAGTGCTACATGGGATAGATAGGCATCCCTACCAGAAAAGGGGAAGGTTCCTTACCCAGACAGTAGACCACAAGGGGATGGAAAGGCATCCTGACAGAGAGAGAGGGGCCTTACTAAGACAAGACTCACCAAGTGCATGGACGGACATCCCAGCCAAAGGAAGAGTTCCCCCTCCTGGATGGGATGCCCAGGTGGATGGACAAGCGTTCCAAACACTTATATTTATGAGACCTTTCCTGGCCGGGATGAATAAGGAAGGACAGGGAAAGACTGTTTCTATAGTCGGTTTATTCCCTCAAGACAATAGATGGCAGCAGCCCTGGACATCGGTGCCTGTTCGGACACGTGGGGTATGCTGGGAGTTGTAGTCCAGTAACGCAGCTCTACTGGGTTGTGGAGGCACCACATGAGGGTGCTGCAGGGAGGTATACTTTCTACTATATTGGACTCCCATATGACCTAGAAGTACTTCCAATGTGGCACTGGAAGTACTTACGGGTCCTAAATAAAAAGGAATGCACTTCCTCATCCAGGTGAATTGGAGCTAGGATGGAAGGAAGGAAACAAACAAACACACTAACTAACTAACTAACTAACAACTAGAGGAGGGTAGTGTGGTGGTGAAAGGTATTGACGAGGGAAAACTTGTGTTTTTGTGCTTATACTGAGGTTTTGTAATAAACACCATTCTTTATTTGAACCCAGGACTGTGGTTATATGTTCACGTTGGGGTTTGAGGTTCACTGGTACCCCGTGTCCATCACAATATAAGTATACACCATATGCAGTACATATCTATCTCTATCTATCTCTTTAGCCATATTGAATAACTTTCTTATATTGGTATGTAACGGAAGATGTGTGTTTTCTTTTTAATTTAATGGATTTTTTCTAATGGTTCTACAGCAGTAAATATATCTTTCACTGTATTGCCTGCTGCTGTATGGGATTTGTTCTCTCAGAATAAAGTCAGGGGAAAATAGAAATGCATTTTTTGCTGAAAGTGAAAGCTGTGTTTTTTATTTGTTTAACTTTGTTAAGTTGCCACCCATTAGTGCGCTGAAATAATAGGCACTCAATATGCACCCATCACACCAATAAGAACTCTTGAAACTAATGCACATAGTTATCACTCATTAAATTGCTTATAATAAACCTGCTAGACTTTCCAGTAGGTCTCAGAAATAAGCTTTTCCCAATAGTCTGATAAGCACCGATAACAGCCATTCAATGAAGTGATTAACTGGTCTGGTGAAAGGATAAACTGAATTCAAAAAATGGATAGACAAGCTAGCTGAGGTGTAAAGTGATCGCTGTCTTTGATCTAACCTATGATTCTAGTGACTACAAACTCATAAAATCTCTGAATTAAATTCAAATCCACTGACCACATACTTACTAAGCATTAGTCACTGCCGTTTAACTTATCCAGCCCTGCTTTAAACAGATGGCTTCCAGTTTATTTTTTACTACCATTAAAGAAATGCAACAGAAGCTGACAAAGCTTGTTGGATGCTACCTCTTGCCATACCTGAAGAACATTTAGATAAATAACGTTAGTTTAACAATAATTCTTTTTATGGTTAAAAGAATATCATGAAAATTAGAGCTATACATAAATAGAATATAGCTTTATTGGCTAAACTGAACACAATTGAAAGCTAAATAAGGAAGCACTGGGTGCAGTATTTAGTGTTGTGGCCTTAAACCAGGGCATTATTTGCGAGGAGCTTGCATGTATTCCCCATGCACAAGTATTCTATTCTTGTTTGGAATGTCAAATGTGTCGGGGCGCTCAATTACCCCCGCTCCGCTCTCCCCGTTTCCGAGAGTTACGCATACCCACTTCAGACTGCGCAGAGATATTGAGATGGACGCCTGCTCTCCGTGAATCTGAGCTAGATAGAATAATTGGGTATTGATTGGTTTAGTTTAAGGACCGCATGTGTCTAATAATAGAAAATAGTAATCCATCCTATAAAAGAGAATGGACCCAATTCTTCAGTGCTTTCATTTTACAACAAAAGATAAGGGAAAAAAATAGTTAATATCTAAATAAACGCTAACCAAAGTTTTTCATTCAAGTTTTGCTTAAAATTTCCCCTCGTGTCTATGCGAATTTTGCACGCATAAACCCGGATATTGCACAACAAACTGAATAAATCATTTGCGTGACAGTATTTGTCCATTAAAAACACAAATGCGTAATTTCTAATTTTAAAATAAGGTATTTAAATGTCATTGCCAACGTCCAGAAAACAAGTTGTGGTCTTTACGGTGCACCTCAACACAGCTGCTGGAGAACGACTGCATTCAGCTTTATCGACTGACAAAAGTGGAGAACAATTGTTTCACCTGTGATTGTATTCTTTGACAATTGCGTGCGTTTCCGATCCTCCTTTCCACTCCTCTTTCTATGGAGTCGTGGCCAAGTGTAAACAGGTCGCAATTTCTTTTCAGCCCCTCAGCAGGAAGAACTTCGCCGCTGATTCTGGAAGAAGCGTTTTCCTTCGGCATGGACACGGAAAATTCGGCGAGGAATCCAAGTAGGTTAAGAAACTTTATCTGCACTATTTAACAGATTTTATGATAAAGGAGAGAAAGCATCTCCCAGTTTTCTGATGGTTATTTGTAAGTTTTACCCATATTTGCAAACCTTGAAAGTACATGTCCAGCTAGCTTAGGTATAACCAGGGTTTTATTAGTAATGACAAAATATGCCAATTTATATTTTAAATCGGTCAGTTTTTTTTAAAGAAGTTTCATAAGTGTTATCTTGCTTAAAACTACCGTCAATTAATTATCTTAACATTATAAAACCGCTCATTCTTAACATCCTGATAATTTTTTTTAAAAGAAATGGAAAGTGAACAATGCCAACAAATAAATGGATCTTTAGTCATTTTTAGCGATTACATTATTTACCGGAGAACTCCTTACCACACGCTTATAAGGCGATACGTTTTGAAATCGCCAACCATCCTAATGAGACTGTAGAAGGGAATCTGGAGGACCCGGAAGAAAACCTACCTGGCTACGAGGAGATCGTGCATTCACCGTGCTTAGTGTATATGTGTAAGACACAAAGTGGCGCTAATATGAACTGTTATTAAATATTGGATTCAAATCTCTGCCAAGTCAAGCACGTTTTTCCCGTGGTGTGTGCGCATCGATCAAACTGTAAATGTACAATGTACAATGCACAATTCAACAACCTAATAATAAGCTTTGTCTCGATCTGTTGAAAAAGAATTAAAGTTCGGGTTGCCAGACGTCTTTTCTATACGAGACATGTCTCATATTTGATGATTTTGTCTCCTGTCCCGTACTGACCTTTCAGAAACTCCCAAATGTCCCGTATTTAGTTCATTTTCAAATTTCGTAATAGAAATAATTTACTACCTCCTTACGGTACTTGGTTGTAACTTTATAAGTAATCATACTTTCTTTGATCAGATTCTCTTGATGAAAATAACCCAAATGTAACGAGGAAACTAGTGTTTGCTGCCTGTTTGCAACTTGTTCAGTTGCTATGGTTGGCTGAGGACAGCGACACTGTTACCGCTTTGCTCTCCAGCCGCGCTGCTCTGCAGTTCTGTATCAGCATAAGAACATATTGTGTCGGCAAAGTGTGTTGCTACTTAACATGGCCCACTTCTTTTCTAACTGTCTGTATTAAGTATTTCTCTGTGTTTAAATATTTTCAAGTGATTTCACTTTTACAGATTTTTTTTTTTTTAGCTTGTATTAAATATTTTTCAAATTATTTTTACTTTTGTTTTCCTCATAACCCATTAAAGTCCTTGCTTTTATGTTTTTAACATGTCTCTACTTTTATATAATATATTGGTCTGGGTGTGTAGGGGGCATATATAGATAGATTTTAAAGGTGTCCCGTCTTTCTAATCTGGCAACCCTGAAGTGCTGCTGAAATTAGATGTGTTTCCGTATTTTACCGCTCCCAGGCTAGGAACTGAACTGACGCCAGTGGATGTTAAAATGCAAAACTCTTTAACTTGGCATACTCGTTTGATTATTTAATGTATCATGAAATGTTGAAGTAATAGATAAGAGAGAACAAAGTCTTGATTTTAAAAATATCAGCCATGCCATGGTACCTGCACTCCTGATGATTCTATTCAAGTATTCTCCACACCTACTTTTACATTTTTTTTTCACGTTTTGCTTACAGTTTCCACCCTTTGCTAAATCCTTGTACAAGTCTTGTGTCGTTTATAAGAACTTGAAACTGAATTTTGGCTTTTTCCAAAACGTCAGCATTAATTTGTATTTTTAATATCACAGGTCTTAATATGCTTAGTTTCTGTCCTTTTTTGTTAAATGGAACATATGTGAGGAGTATCCACCCGTATGAATGACAGGTACAAATTAATACTTTATCATGTCTGCACAACAGTTATTTTCTACTTAGAAGAACCTTTTGGAAAGAAATGGTCTCTGACTAAAAATGTTGAAAGATGAATGGCTATGTCAGCAAACAGTGTTCAATTGTGTTATGTTATTAAAACAGAAAATGAAGAAAAAAATAGAGGAATGGGACTCAATGATGTCTTATTACTCTTTGATCAGCAGACTCCTTTACAAAGCAAGCTATAATCTATGACAATAACTAGAAAGTGCAAAGTTAAGCCAGTTGTGTGTACTGTATGTTGTGACATGCTTTTTTTTTTTAGTCATTAAATGTTGTCAGCAATTGGGGTGCACATTTTCCAGAGTTGGTTTAAGTACAAAGAAAAACTCACAATATTTAACATATCACAACTCAAAGAGGATATGTTCCTGAATATCTTTGTTAATAAGATATCTGCTATTCATCTGCTATTGGTGCCCTAGTAGATGGAAACTTTTTATTAATCTCAAAGGAGAATTTCACATACTACAGAAGCAGCATACTGTTTAAAACAATATTAAAGAGTGATAAAAATGCAAGGTGGAGAGTGCGAGGCAGGTATAACAGACAATAACATTGTATAATGTTAACGTTTACCTAACAAACCCCCCTACCCCAGTGGAATTGAAGAGTCGCATTGTGTGGGGGAGGAACGATCTCCTCAGTCACAGCAGTCGGTCGCTGAAGCTGCTCCTCTGTCTGGAGAGGATACTGTCCAGTGGATTCTCCATGATTGACAGGAGCCTGCTCAGCACCCGTTGCTATGCCACAGATGTCAAGCTGTCCAGCTCTGTGCCTACAATAGAGCCTGCCTTCCTCACCAGTTTGTCCAGGCGTGAGGTGTCCCTCTTCTTTATGTTGCCACCCCAGCACACCATCGCGTAGAAGAGGGCGCTTGCCACAACCGTCTGATAGAACATTTGCAGCATCTTATTGCATATATTGAAGGATGCCAGCCTTCTAAGGAAGTATAGTTGGCTGTGTCCTCTCTTGCACAGAGCATCAGTAGCTACTGCAGTATGCACCCCTACCTTAAATAACTTTCACCCTATTTTGCTCTCATATTTAGTAAGGTTGTCTCAGATTTGAAACTCTATTCCTCTTTGGGTCTTGAAAGAGGCATTTGACAGCGTAGGTCCTCCTATTCTGTCAATCATAAATGGTTTCCTTACCTCTGGACAAGTACCAGCATATTAATAATAATAATAATAATAATTATTCTTTTTTTATTTCTTTAAACAAGCAGTTGTGCAGCCTCTCTGCAAACAGTCTGGGGCCTCATGTGTAAGGCCGTGTGTAGAATTTGCACTATAACATGACGTAAGCACAAAAGCTGAAATGTGCTTGCACACAGAAAAATCTAGATGCAGGAATCTGTGCGTACTTCAACTTCCACGTTCTTCCACTACATAAAGCCCAGTCAGCATGAAAAGTGACGCTTGTGCAAGCGCCTTCTGTCCTGCCCCAGCTCCTCCCAGAATTAAATTGAAGCAGGAAATGTCAACTTTTTAATCTTGAAATTTCCACTTTAATCAAGTAGTTTATTTTGTCATTAAAGTAGAATACCATAAACGTCTTAAAATCGATTAATTTACAAGTTTCTCAAATCCCATCGTAACTAAAGTAACGCATCAAATGCTTTGTTTTATATTTGATCTTCTTTGTGCTCTGTGTGTGAATCACTATGTGGTTCTTAAACCAGCTTTCTCTTCTTCCGACAGGACACAGAATCCATTACATTTGTGATATTACAGCTGTCTCAATAATTAAAATACTGAGACGTATACGTGATATCTTTTTCTTGATGATAGGAATGAATGCATGTTAGTACCGCCACCGTGTTCCCATGTTTAATAACACCCAATTCCTGTCCTTACTTTTCTTTCTCCAAATACCTAATCGACACACATTCAGCTCTGTAATAGTGGTTAAGCCATTTGTAAGCTTACAACGACGATTCTTCAAAAATTTTAAGGAACAATGAAATATCTTTGTAGTATGTGTTTAATTATTCTATCCATCTATCCTTCCAGCACACAGTCTGTGAACTAGCTAGCGCTGCAGCACCATGTCCTCACTTGTTTATTAACAATACAGATTATTTAAATGAAGTTTGGTTTTATCTGTATAATCAACATATTTTGCTGCATTTCATCTTAAAAATGATATTGTCATCATATGTAAATACGCGCTTTATAAAGTGCCGCAGGTTGTACAAAATTATAACTGAAGTGCAAGTTTACAGTGAGGAAATTCTACTTATAAGTACAAACAGTTCTACAAGGAGCACTTGATGGACTGATTGACTGTGTTTAAAGTTCTTGGGATGAAACTGTTTCTGAACCGTGAGGTCCATACAGGAAAGACTCTGAAGCATTTTGCCGTGGCTGAGGCAGCGCGTGCTTGATGGTGTATCCCGATAATTCTCTTTCTGGTCAGCTGCCGCTGTGATTCACTACTCAATTACAGTGATATAAATACTCTGAGTTGTGCAGTGAGAGTAATATGGAAAAAGATGATCCGCTATGGCAACCCCTAACGGGAGCAGCTGAAAGAAGAGGTGCAGTGAGAGTAACCACGTTAAAGCAGTCATCCATCCATCCATTCATTCTCTAACCCGCTGAATCCAAATACAGGGTCACGGAGGTCTGCTGGAGCCAATCCCAGCCAACACGGGGCACAAGGCAGGAACCAATCCCGGGAAGGGTGCCAACCCACCGCAGGACACACACAAACCCACCCACACACCAAGCACACACTAGGGCCAATTTAGAATCGCCAATCCACCTAACCTGCATGTCTTTGGATTGTGGGAGGAAACCCACGCAGACACGGAGAACATGCAAACTCCACCCAGGGAGGACCTGGGAAGCGAACCCGGGTCTGCTAACTGCGAGGCAGCAGCGCTACCACTGCACCACCGTGCCGCCTAAAGCAGTTATGGTATTTGGAATACTATGGCTATTCCCTGGACCATTATATTGTTACAGGTTAATCGCAATCGGATACATTACAGTAATAAACATTAGGCAGTTACAAAGCCGCGTCAGGAATGTGCGTCAAAGAAAGTATAACCACACAGGAACAGTAGCACTTCTTTGACGCTGGGTGCCGCCAGTCTGCAAAACTCACGGAGAACTTGCTTACGACAGGGTATGAGGTACTGTGGAAATGTGCGTGGCTTTACACAAAGTTTAGGTTTTATTAGGTTTACGATTCGAATGTAGAACTATACTTGCGCAATATTCCATTCCTTTCTAAGATGCTGGAAAAAGTTGTTTTTCAGTAACTTCAGTCTTTTCAAAATGAAAATATTTTTCAATCTGGTTTCCAGGCAAAATGTAGCACTTATCAAAGTAAAAAATTATCTAAGTAGATTCTAAAGATTGTGCAGTATTAAAGTTGTTAGATCTCAGTGCTGTTTATCGCCACATTTTTCTAGAGAGTTTTGAAAACTGGGCTGGCATTTCCGGGTCCACTGTCAAATGGTTCACTCCCTTTTTGGAAAAACTTTGTCAGTTTCTTTTACCAGATCATTATCTAAACCTGCCCCTCTCTTGTATTGCATACCACAAGGATCAGTGCTTAGCTGTATTTTATTTTCATTGTATGGGTTACCCCTAAGCCATATTATAAAAAGCCTGGTGCATCCTACCATTGTTCTGCTGATGGTACACCGTTGTACCTCCCTTTGTGGTTTGGCACCCTGGTTGTACTGAAATGCTGTTTGACTGCCTAAATCACATTAAGAATTGGCTGGCTAGTAATTTCTGTAAAATGAATGAGAGCAAGTTGGAAATTTTTAATTTTTGAATACAGCCTCATGTCTGCTAACAAAAATTGTACCATATTTCCACAGTTTTAGCATCTTTAGGGTGGTTACCTGTGAAAATTAGAGTGAATTTTTAAAATTTTACTATTGGTTTATAAATTTTTGAACAGGTTAGCACCAGCTTACCTCGTACACACCAACTTTCCTCATAAACCTCTGAAGTTGGTCTAAGTTGCTGCTTTCTGTCCTCAACAGTTGTTTGAGGCGTAAAAGTGACCGTGCTTACTCAATAGGAGGAGGAGGGTAGGAACACGGACTGATACAGTGCATTGCCGACCCCACCACATGACAAACCAACTCAGGATCCAGATTAGGACCCGAGTGCAGCCATGCAACGGGTGATACCTCAGCACCACACTAGTTCAGATGGGTGGAACAGGGTGCGGTTTTTATGGTGGCTGGAGTGCCAAATAGCTGGTCCCAAATTGTGAAATGTTTTTTTTTTGTTTTTCCTCCATGTTCGATCAGCCCCCACCATTGAATGCTTAACATCCAGGCTAAAAACTCATTTGTATACTCCGGTTTTTTAGATGTTTTAGAGGTGTGTTTATATGTAGTTTTGTTTTTGTATTACGCATCTGTTGTATGTTTTACTTTTTTTGTTCTTTTATTGATTTTAATTTAATACTGTAAAGCACTTGGGTCAATCACTGGTGCTAAATATCTTTTTTGTGTCTGTCACATATGGCAATAAAGAATCTGTCTAGTTATTATGGTTTGTTTTATAAGCTGCTTTAAGTAAAGGTGTCTGTTACATAAAGAATATCAGTAGAAATGCACTAAGGCTTCAATTTGAGTAATTTTTAACTTCTGATTATCACACTTGATCAAAGGAGAACCTTCCACCATTGTCAATTATAGATTAAGTACAGTATATTCAACCCTCAGTTACACCACTTTTGTAAAGTATTTTGGAAGACCATTTTAAAATTTTTATTGTGTTTTGGAGTGGCTAAAATATTTGTTGTGACATCCAGGGCCATGCTCTGACTTGTTACTTACTGCACATGACCCTGGACCAAGATTTATAGATTTCAAAAAGACAGAAATGAAGTGATCAAACTTGCTACTTTCCCAGTGCTGTCAGGACAGGCTCTAGTCTAACTCCACCACCCTCAACATCTGTCATTTGGCTTAAGTTGGTTTGAGAATGCAGTGATTACTGCTGCTGCTGCCTCTGAGCTGTAGAGTCCTGGGCAAATTACCCGTGTGTCTTTGTAGGTTTCCTTTCACAATCTAGAAACATGCCAGTTTATTTGATTTAAATTGGTCCTTTGAACTGTGGAAGAAAGAAGAGAGATGGGATCTGCACTGTGCGATCGGAAACCAGTTGGGAAGATGAGCAGTAAGCAGGTATCGAAGCCAACAACCATTTCACACATTGGGCAGGAAAAAAATCTGTAGCCACTAAATAGGTAGAAAGAGAGATTAAGAAAACTACACACGGGCTTAAAGTATAAATGTTAAACATTTAGCTCTACAGGACAAAAATACAAGGCATTTTAAAATAGAGCTAAAGAATAATCACTTTTTCCTCGGGCACAAGCAATTTTTTTTTCACCATTTACAGGGTTGTCTTGCTATTTTTCTCAGTCATATTTAGCTCCCACCTTTCAGGACTGTTCCCTTTACTTTCAATTCCAGCTTAACAGGACACATTTCCGTTTTTACTATGCTGGGTGGTTGCCCATTGAAAGTCATATGTCTAGAATAAACTGGTTCTTCTGTTCAGCCAGGGGTTGGGGTGTTTTGTTTGTTTTTGTTTTTTTTGTTTTTTTTATATAAAAAAAAAACACAGATGAACAGATTGCAATCGAGCCTCTGAAAAACTGAAATAGTCTTTTTTGAAATAACCAAACATTGTAATTATCAGTATTTTAGTTAAGATTATAATAGCACATTATCATATTATGATAGTACACCCCTTTTTAATGTTTTTCTTTTTTATTCATTTTCTGCATATTAATGGCCCGGCAACCCTCTCAGTTGAAGCTGACATGGATCAAATGGATTTTAAAAATTTGATTTGGTGGATGTAGTTTAAACATGCATGCTGGGAGGGAACAAAATCGTTACATCAAACTTGTAAACTTAATACGGCACCTCTGCCTGTTTACGCTTTTAAAACCCTATTCATTTCCTAATTTGTTAAATCTCTTGTAGTGACAATGTATCTACTTCTCTGCAACTCAAAAAAAGATATTCTGAGATCACCACTCGTATTGTTCAACATTCATTCATAATGAATGAGTGCTTGGTGTCCGATGTCCTTCTCAAATATCTTGGGACACTTTGGGGTAATATCTTTTAATTAATAGCCACTGGAAGTGGTAGCTAGTCCAACAACTAAGCAAATTATTGACAGCTAAGGTTACTCCTGTTCACCTCAAATCAGGTGTGTGGGGTTTTTTTTTTTTTTGTTTTAATATATTTCTCATTTACTCCCACCGAGTGCTGAATGCATTTAAAATACAGTGGTGTGAAAAACTATTTGCCCCCTTCCTGATTTCTTATTCTTTTGCATGTTTGTCACACAAAATGTTTCTGATCATCAGACACATTTAACCATTAGCAAAATATAACACAAGTAAACACAAAATGCAGCTTTTAAATGATTGTTTTTATTATTTAGGGAGAAAAAAAATCCAAACCTACATGGCCCTGTGTAAAAAAGTAATTGCCCCCTTGTTAAAAATATCCTAACTGTGGTGTATCACACCTGAGTTCAATTTCCGTAGCCACCCCCAGGCCTGATTACTGCCACACCTGTTTCAATCAAGAAATCACTTAAATAGGAGCTGCCTGACACAGAAGTAGACCAAAAGCACCTCAAAAGCTAGACATCGTGCCAAGATCCAAAGAAATTCAGGAACAAATGAGAACAGAAGTAATTGAGATCTATCAGTCTGGTGAAGGTTATAAAGCCATTTCTAAAGCTTTGGGACTCCAGCGAACCACAGTGAGAGCCATTATCCACAAATGGCAAAAACATGGAACAGTGGTGAACCTTCCCAGGAAGGGCCGGCCGACCAAAATTGCCCCAAGAGCACAGAGACGACTCATCCGAGAGGTCACAAAAGACCCCAGAACAACGTCTAAAGAACTGCAGGCCTCACTTGCCTCAATTAAGGTCAGTGTTCACGACTCCACCATAAGAAAGAGACTGGGCAAAAACGGCCTGCATGGCAGATTTCCAAGACGCAAACCACTGTTAAGCAAAAAGAACAATAGGGCTCGTCTCAATTTTGCTAAGAAACCTCTCAATGATTGCCAAGACTTTTGAGAAAATACCTTGTGGACTGATGAGACAAAAGTTGAACTTTTTGGAAGGCAAATGTCCCGTTACATTTGTCGTAAAAGGAACACAGCATTTCAGAAAAAGAACATCATACCAACAGTAAAATATGGTGGTGGTAGTAGTGTGATGGTCTGGAGTTGTTTTGCTGCTTCAGGACCTGGAAGGCTTGCTGTGATAGATGGAACCATGAATTCTACTGTCTACCAAAAAATCCTGAAGGAGAATATCTGGCCATCTGTTCATCAACTCAAGCTGAAGCGATCTTGGGTGCTGCAACAGGACAATGACCCAAAACACACCAGCAAATCCACCTCTGAATTACTGGAGAAAAACAAAATGAAGACTTTGGAGTGGCCTAGTCAAAGTCCTGACCTGAATCCAATTGAGATGCTATGGCATGACCTTAAAAAGGCGGTTCATGCTAGAAAACCCTCAAATAAAGCTGAATTACAACAATTCTGCAAAGATGAGTGGGCCAAACTTCCTCCAGAGTGCTGTAAAAGACTCATTGCAAGTTATCGCAAACGCTTGATTGCAGTTATTGCTGCTAAGGGTGGCCCAACCAGTTATTAGGTTCAGGGGGCAATTACTTTTCACACAGGGCCATGTAGGTTTGGATTTTTTTCTCCCTAAATAATAAAAACCATTTTAAAAACTACATTTTGTGTTTTACTGGTGTTTATATTTGACTAATGGTTAAATGTGTTTGATGATCGGAAACATTTTGTGTGACAAACATGCAAAAGGAATAAGAAATCAGGAAGGGGGCAAATAGTTTTTCACACCACTTTAGAATACAAAATAGCAATACAAAATGACATTGGGGTAAAATTAAAATCATGCAGTACACTCCCAAAAGTAATATGAAAAATACTATCATCATGGATGTTGTTACTGTTATTGTCACATACATTCCAAAGATAATTTCTCTACTAAAATTCAGAATACAGTCACAACAGTACAAAAATGTCAAAAATGCAGGGGACATGCTAGGACTGTTTTCTAGCTCTATGGTATGCACTCCTATTGAACACTGAAAGAAAAACCCAACATAGTGGCCAAGGGTAAACTATTTATTTTTAGCAGTAGGACTGTTGCTCTATCTAGGCAGTCTGAATGCTTACCTGTGGCTATAAAGAACAGATGAATGGTATCTAATTATTAATCATACTGTCTAGCTGACACAAAGACAAAGCAGCTTGATTTTTAATGGGTAATTCTGTGTGTGTGTATATGTATATGTATGCGTATATGTATGTACAGTGGTGTGAAAAACTATTTGCCCCCTTCCTGATTTCTTATTCATTTGCATGTTTGTCACACAAAATGTTTCTGATCATCAAACATTGGATTTTTTTTCTCCCTAAATAATAAAAACCATCATTTTAAAAGCTGCATTTTGTTTACTTGTGTTTTTATATTTGACTAATGGTTAAATGTGTTTGATGATCAGAAACCTTTTGTGTGACAAACATGCAAAAGAATAAGAACTCAGGAAGGGGGCAAATAGTTTTTCACACCACTGTGTGTGTGTGTGTGTGTGTGTGTGTGTGTGTGTGTGTGTGTGTGTGTGTGTATATATATACACAGGTATGTATACATACACATTTTTAGCTGACATTTCCTCCTGATGTCTGTCACCTTTACACTCTTTTTTTTGCTTTTTTTTTTTTTTTTAAGAGCTTAACACCTTTCATTGAGTACAGAGTTTTTGATCAGCTAATACATGACTGAATCAATAATGAAAAAAGTACAACAAACTCTTAGGTGCTGAATAAATATTAAGTATTTTGAGCTGGATGAGAATTTTTGCACATTAAGGAGACCAGAATCGATGTGTATTGTAAGAAAGGAAACAGCAATTTACTTCTCTCCCACAAAAATAGCCAAATCACACCTGCTTTTTATCTCCTGGAAACTGAACTCTCTCTGCTGCAAACTGCTGAGGGTTAAAATGTAGTGCATTAATCAATTACTTTTTTTTTTTTTTTTTTTATAATTGTAAGCTGGTATGAGTTAAAGATTTTGTCAATACCATTCAGTTTAAAGCTGTTTATTATTTTTTTTTTCTCCTGTGTCTATGTGGGTTTCATATCACTGTACAGACGGGCTCATGAGTTTAATTACTGATGCTATTCCACTGATTTTTTTTTTTACTTTGTGTTGGACTGTGCTTTGATGTGAACAAATAACTGAGTGCATCATCCCAAAGGAGCTGTAAAAGCCATAGGCTAGACCTCCTTTTTGAATTTAATATTTTTTATAACAAAGACATATATAATCTTTGCTACACATATTGAAGATGACAAGACCTTGGCCTACTGGCAAAAATTCAGCCTAATGACCAATTTGGGTAAGTAATGGCCCGGCGATTAGTCAAAGTTTTAAAACCACAAAAATTGATTAGCATTTGGAACTTTTCAGGCTGAATAAATTACAAATTAAGCAAACGTATGTATGCTGAGCCAGATCATTATGAAATTTTGACAGATTGCCTTGACAAAGTGCTCAAAACAACGAGGATGATAATCTTTTAGTGGCCAAAACTGTACATTTTGTGCTAAAGTGTAAGTAACCTCTCAGATCTATCATGTTAACCTCAACCCTTCCCCTTATTTTATGTTTTATTTACTGAATTTTATATGTATGCTGTTTTAAAGTGATCAAATAGAAAGTCAGACTTTTTGTTTATTATAATCAGAAATAAGTAAAGTACAATGTATAAAATAATCAAAGTGAAATATGTTCTTTAAAATTAATATTACGGAGAAAGTGCTAAAGATTGCTGATTTATGAGAACTGGTTTTAAGTAGAATGTCTGTCTTTAAGGCATAATGCTGTTATGGGGGTACACAGCTGTTTAGAAGTCAAATGTTTACATCAAAGGACTGTTTAATTATGGTATTCCTTATTTGGGGAAAAAAAGTTAAGTGTTGCACCGTTGCTACTCCTAACCTCCCCAGGGTTTAGGAGAGCTTATGAGCTATACTAACTCACTAGGAAATGCCAGAAGATGACATTTAGGCAGAGATCATCATGAAAGTGAAATGTTTTAGAAACACTGGACAATGATGAACTCATTAAAATATATTGAACTGACAGAGACTGAATAATTTTAACAACAAATCTTGTATGTTTTTTATATATTTTGCTTTATCTACGTGAAGGAGCTATGTGTTGTCAGCGAGAATCAAAAAGTGGGGGCAATGCTACATATTTTGGCCACATTTAAAAATGCAACTTTTCAATAGCGATGATTTGGGTATTTTACAACTAAACCATTTTTTAAAATTTTGTGCCAAACATTGAATGTGAGGAGGACATGTGCCCACAGATTCTCCA
This sequence comes from Polypterus senegalus, assembly GCF_016835505.1. Taxonomy (NCBI): domain Eukaryota; kingdom Metazoa; phylum Chordata; class Cladistia; order Polypteriformes; family Polypteridae; genus Polypterus; species Polypterus senegalus. The sequence goes on from NC_053158.1 coordinate 99,477,004, forward strand.
AGGTTTCATAGGATGACATTTACTTCTGTGTTTCAGCAGGTGACATCCTATTGCCCAGTGTATGGCATTGGTTTCTTCTCCTGAATCCTGACTGCTTTTATACCAAGACTGCGTTGCTTTAAGTTCAAAGTTGACCCCTTGTCCTTCACTTTTGTTTCTGACAATATTAAGATACACCCCATAATTAGAACTTCTCCTTGCACATCTGCAGCATATGTCACACCCCAATATATAAGAGCATGTTTCATGTTATATATATTTTTTGTAACACGTAGTCTCTTAAAACGGGAACTTCAGAAGTGAAAAACATCCTGATTACTTGTTGTGAATCTTTGATACCTTAATTAAAAAGGCATCTTCTCTTTGGTTGGATACTTACATTGAGATGTGAACATTTACTACTTTCCACTTTATGGTCCCCTCCTTTTGCATGGGACACATGGTAGTCAGTAAGGCATAATTATACAGAGCTGAGGTTTATTATTCTGGTATTCTGTACTGGAATTTTTTTTTAAGGTGTGACAAGCGTGAGGTTTGAGTTTATGCAAGGTTTATACAATTGGCTTTAACCAGTTCATGCACAACCTAATCCTGTTCTAATTAATATGTAACATTGAATGTTATGTACATTATCTGTAGCCAAGCTGGTATATGCTGAAAATGAATGGTCTGTGGTGGGGTGTGTGTGTGTGTGTGTGTGTGTGTGGTTTTTTTTATTTTTATTTTGTTTAATTTCCAGCCAAAGATGGCACAGTTGTTGATGAGCATATATTTTGTTATTCTCTAAGGAGACAAATGATCTTTTACTACACATCTTTCATGAGATAAATCCACTTTGATTATTACCATTTTTAGACTTGTAATTTTTCATAAGCCCAATTGCTCATTGTGTTGCCATATTTAACTTGAGGGCACATATGATCGTGAATATTATGTCAGAATTCTAAATATCAGAAAAAATGGCCAGCTTTTTTGTTTCTAAGAACTTGGAGTTTTGGGATTCAAAGTATGAAAAATGTGTCTAGTAACCTGTACAACTATGGTTTCTTTTACTCTTCGGAGTAATTACATACTGCTACTAGAAGATATTTCTCAAGTTTTTGCTGATGTGAGAGGAGATGTAATTTCTATAGCTACCATTCCCCAAGGTATGCTACTTTCTACTCGGGTTGCCTCTCCCAAATCAAACAGGCTACAAATTCAACATTTCTTATCAGCTTTTTCCATTACTTCAAGCATTATTCCAGTAGCTCTAGTGAATTTTATGTGACCATTAACTTCATGGTATCGCTCATACAGTTCCTTAAAATACAGTGTATAGGGATACCTTTCCTCAATTACCCTGCATCCATTCCTCTCTTCCTGGTATTGGAACTGAACAATGCCTAACTAGATAACCCATGCAATGATTTATCTTTAAAAGATATGGGTTTTTGGTGTTCCTCTTTTATTTCAATATGAAGTATGAGTAATTTTCCAGAGATCCTAATGGCTGTTTTCATTTGGTTTCTAGATACTCGGATGTTCTTTCCAATACTTTGTTCATTAACTTTAATTTACCTTTTTAGTTTTATCTCCTCTTCCAAAATTGCACTTACCTGAATCTAAAATATTACCTGTCTGTCTATATAATGTTTATACTTTTCAATAAGAACCACTAATGATTTTGGTGGTGGTGGAGGTTCTTGTATCCATCAATGAATATATCATCTTCAGTTACTTCTAGTCTAACATTTCATACCTTTTTCTCTGTTGCATATGTACTGTGGCCTGTATCAACAATTATATACTTTCCTTGATGATATTAAAAAAAAAAAGTGTATATATATATATATATATATATATATATATATATATATATATATATATATATATATATATATATATATATATATATATATATATATATATATATATATATATATATATATATATATATATATATATATATAACTTTTTTTTTTTGGTCAAAGTAAGGTCCTTTTTTATTTCAGGTATTAAAAGCATAGGATAAGTGCGTTCTTGGCCTAGTTCTTTCTATCTTATAAAGTCTCTGTCCAGATTTGTATATTTCTACCAAAGACCATTTCTTCAGTATGCCTAATCTTTTAATCTTGATTAATCCGCATGAATTCATTTAATATGATGTCCTTCTATAATGGTTTGGTGACTTAAGCATTTCTTAGTGTATAATTTTATGCATAATTGATTGATCTTGCTTATTTTAATTCATATTCACTTTTAGGTGTGGTAATATTCTGCAACGTTTTGCTTTGTTCCTGTCTATGTACTACAAACATGCAATACCAGTCCAGACTTTAAAGTTTAACATAATTTCAGTTTTTGCTTACTAAAATGTTTACTTATTTTATGCATCATATACATTTATATACTCGCACAAATTTCTCCATGGTCTTGTTTTAAAAATAACTGCTTCTTCTCGTACCTGTAAGTCTTGCAGCATCAGGAAGTACAGGACAACCTTCATTTCCTGTTCAGTTGCTTGTTGTTGTCATCTGTTTGGTACTTGCTATCAGTCCTTGAATGCCTTGTCATTACTGACTGCAGTGGTGCACACTTCTTGCCTTTTTTTGGTTACTCTTCACTTGAAAGTTTGTTTGCTTTCCCTTTCATATTTGTTTGTGTTTAATTTTTTTTTTCTTTAGCGGTAATGCTCCCCCCAACCTGCTATCTCTATCAGTTTTGTCTATTGCATTTATATGCTCTGGCATTGTGTGCCATTTCAACACATATCCTCTCTTAATCAGTATTCCTAAATTTCTGAGACCGTATTCCTGAATTCAGCTGAGCTATTTTATATTGATTATTGATTCTGTTTCTTGAAAATGTAGCTGACATTTTAAATTTAATTTCCTTTTGGGTGTAACATACTCTATCAGCAATCTTTTTAATGTTTTCTTTTGAAGTTAATTTGACTCTGGGCATGTCATCTGGGTGTTTGTCTAACATTAAGATATTCTTTCCTTTGTTCCTTGCATGCTCTCATGTACTCTTCCTGTGTATGAAAATGTCTTTCACATTTGAATTCCACTTCTCCTAAACCAGATAAGACACTGAAGGTTACATCCTTACATATGGTGTGAATGGAGAACTATGTTGAAATCTTTCCCTGTTCCCTGATGATATCTTTTCCTCAACCATAATGCTTCTTTCCTGAACAGCAACTGCTGTTTAAACATTAAATTGAAATGTTTTAAGACCGCTCTTACTCTCTCCCTCAGTTTATTAGTAGCAACATTCACTAGAATTCTGACATTACAGGCAGAAATACAATATTTCCTCTGATTTCTACTTATTTCTTATTATATAAGAAATCATTCAGAATGTTCACGTTCAGATGGTAACCAGTTTGTTTCCTACTCTTCTCATTCTATAATAAGAATAACAGCAGCTCACTACTCAAAACAGGGCATTCCGGTATTGAACTATGAATGTCTTGATTATGTGTTGGTAGTTCTTACTGCTGCACCACCAAAGCTGTCGTATTAAAGGCGTGTCAATGTTGCACCCTAATGAGTTTTTTTTCTGCAGTTATATTCTTGAATAAAAACACACTTGTTTTGTTGTTTGTACCTTTTGTGAAAGTGTATTTGATATTTGGACTACAGGGTGACACGTTCTACACTTCATATCTACATTTTGTCAAATACTAAAACATGAAAAAGATTCTGTTTTAACAAAGTGTTTACATAGATCGTTGTAGACATGGAACACACATGAAATGCATGTATTCCAAATAACGAAATATTATTTACCCTATACAACTCACGGCAAATGACACGCAAGTAAACAGACTTGAGCTGAGAGAACTTTCTGTCCTTTCGCCGTTGGTAGGGGGATGAGATAGCAGGCTGCTTGTGTTGACTGACACATTTTGCAAGACAAAAGATGCTGATGGAGAGGTGGGCCGGGATTGCGCAGCCACTTGGGTCTCCAACTATGAGGATCCTACGAGCTGGATCACCCTCTGGGGAAATCTCACCACATGGCCATAGTGCTGTAACTGACACTCCCTCACAATGCAAGTAATGTGCCTCATTCGGGACTCCATGAGCAACCGTTCATTTGACACACAGTCAAACCAGTGGTACTCAAGGATTTTCCAGAGACAGTGCTTTGTCCTTTTGCATAGATATCTGGAGCGCCACACACCCCTTTCCAGCGACCTCATGACCCCCCCCCGTGCTCCCCCACCATGCTCTATCAATCCGTCTATTGACCTCATAGAAAAAATCACCAGAGATGTAAATGTCTAACACCCAGTCCATAAGAGCATTGAAGAGAGTAGGAGCAAGAACACACCCCTGACGGACCCCAGAATCAACTGGGGGGGAAAAAACCGAGGTTCTGCTTCCACTCAGCACAGCACTTGCAGTACCAGTGTACAGGCCATTCATGATATCCAGCAATCTTGAGGGGATCCCGTGAAACCTCTGGCTGTCCCACAGGGCAGCTCGATCAACTGAGTTGACCGCTTCATGAAAATTGACAAAAGCTACAAAGAAACTCTGCCGATATTCAAATTTGCACTCAATGAGAACCCTCCGTGCCAGGATACGGTCCATGGTAGACGACTTGGGTATAAAACCAGACTGCTTTGATCACTTGTAGGTGAGCAAGTGATCGTAAATCATAGCAGGGACCTTACCTGACTCCGAGAGCAGTGTTATCCCCCTGTAGTTGCTGCAATCCGGGCCATTCCCCTTTTCCAGATTGGAAAATGGGATTTGTCAAACCTATCAGTTGGGATGATGCCAGTCTCCCAAATGGAAGCAACAATTGCTTACAATGCCAGGAGGACAGCTTTACCACCTGCCTGGAGAAGTTCACCCCAGATACCACATCCCTGCAGCCTTGCCTCCCATCAGCTGGTTCACTGTCTGCAATATCTGTGAGATTGGGTGGTTTACAACTAATTGGATGATCAGCCTCAAGAACCGTGGACCCAGAGATATCCAACATCCTAGCTGGAGGATCGGCTTTAAACAGATGCTCAAAGTAGCCAGCCCAGCGCCATAAGGACTGTTCCATCACCCATCCTGACTGCAACTCTCAAAGAAACAGATTTGAATGTGCATAATGCTTTGATTCCTCTGTAAGCAGGACATGGGTTACTAGACCATAGATGGTGTGTCACTTGCTCACAGATTCCTCTAACAAACTCCTCTTTATCTGCCCTCGGAGCCCTCACCTCCATCCTTCTGTTCCCCGTACAGACTGGAGTTGGCATTAAGCCGTGCGCTGCGACTCCTTAATATCCAGGGTGCTCTGCGAGATGAAATACCACCTCTTAGGTACACCACCTCGGCAACATTCAGGGTCTCGACATAGAAGGTTGCATCCAAGTCTGCAAGTTTTTCACACAAATTGTTTGCAAAATCATTAGAAACAGTCTAATCTTGGAGTCTTGTGCAACAATGTGGCCCAGGGTGCTAGATACAGGATCCAGTGATCTGTAACTCCTGATCTTTTGCAAAGTCAAGGAACCTGGAGCTACTTTCACCACAATCACCAGACCCATGGGGTCGGACACAATCCTTATAGCAATCCCAGTCCGTGCCGGTGGCTGCACTGAATGAAAAGGTTTACTAACCCATAAAAGATAATGCAACAATATATTCATTAAGACTTTAAATTAGACTTGTACTGTTGTTGTTTCTAATTTTTAAACAAAGTATCAGAATTTTCCCTTTTTACAGATTTGTGATAATTTAAAATCAATAAGGCTAGAATGTTCTCCTTTACTGTCCCTGCAAAATTATAGTTGTTTCTCAACTCTGTAGTCTATTGTTGAGATGGGCGAGGAGAGGATTATCTATATTCTAAAGCATTTTCCTTGGTTTCAAAGAGATTTAGATGTAAAAAGGGACAATCAAAGTACTGAACAAATTCGTCAACAATAGGTCCATGGCTACTCCTTTTCTTTTAAGAGGCTAATGAGTCGTCTGCAGATTTTAAGATATGCCTGTTCTTAATGTTAATCCCTGCAGTCATTTGTATACAAATTGAACCCAAGGGGAGTTGGGCAGCAGCCCTGAGTGGATGGAGAAAGGTTATTGCAAAAAAAAGTTAACACTTATTTGTGTTGGTAGTTAAAAAGACTAGAATCCAGCCCAAGTTAGATCCTCTAGAATTAAAAAATCGGTTTCTAGATTAAAACATGACGACGGATTGCATTAAAAGCAGAAAAAGAATCGTCACCAATCATGTGAGTTTTTGAGGCTCCCATGAACTGATACAGCTAATTTAGGATGTGTTGAGGAAGTGGCCTCCATCTCCATCTATGATCAGTCTGCAAGCTGGTAATTCTCCAGATAAGGGTGAATTTTGCTCGATTAGTTCTCTTGATATCTTCCTTCCATCCATTATCCAACCCGCTGAATCCGAACACAGGGTCACGGGGGTCTGCTGGAGCCAATCCCAGCCAACACCGGGCACAAGGCAGGAACTAATCCCGGGCAGGGTGCCACCCCACCGCAGGACCCACACACCAAGCACACACTAGGGCCAAATTAGAATCGCCAATCCACCTAACCTGCGTGTCTTTGGACTGTGGGAGGAAACCGGAACGCCCAAAGGAAACCCACGCAGACATGGGGAGAACATGCAAACTCCACGCAGGGAGGACCTGGGAAGTGAACCCGGGTCTCGTAACTGCGAGGCAGCAGTGCTACTACTGCGCCACCGTGCTGCCCTTGATATCTTCTCCTATTTAAAATTTTTGAGAAGCTGAAGGCCTCCAGTCTGAAGTTATTCATAGTTTGTGGAAGTGCAATGTTGGCTAATAAAATAACATTTCCCTTTTTCCAAAATTTGAGCACCTATTGTATATACAAAGATGTGTGAAAATGGAATATTGAGCAGAGTCATTTTGTACAGGACGGAAGCCAGCGCCTGCTTATTTTATTCATTCCAAAGGTGTGTTTTAATTTTAACTTGTTGAAAAAACTTCGTCCCTCAGATAGAAAATGTCCCTTGTTTTAATTTCAGTAGTTAATCTGTTTTTATGCTTAAGAAATTCTGAAGCAAAATCCTGTGTTTCAAACCTTAAATGGAATTTATGAAGTTGAATGAAACCCTTAAAGGTGGACTGTAGGAATATAAAAAAAAAAATACTGTAGATATATATCCGCAGTCATCCAGCATAAGATTCAGGAGCAGACTGGAGTAAGATAATACTGTACTTTTAGTATGTAACAAAATTAAATATTTAGAAAGTGTTTGAAAGCATTATAAAATCCTGTTTAGAAAAGAAATATGATGCATCTAATACAAATTAAGTCTAAAAATGTTGTCATTTGATAAGCGATTATAGGTATAGGATTACATTTATACATGCACATCCATAAATGGTGCCCATAAAAAGTACTCGCCCCCCCCTCTGAAGTTTTTATACTTTTATTTATCACTGTGGGTTATTTTGGCCTTTGACACTGATCAACCAAAAAAAAACTCTTTAATATCAAAGTTAAAACCCGATATCTGCAAAGTGGTCTAAATTTATATAACACAAAATGATTTATAGCATAAGTATTCGCCTGTTTTAATATAGCATAATTAATTCATCACTGGTGTAGTCAATTGCTTTTAGAATTCACTTAGATACTGTAAATGGGATCTTCTGTTTGTAATCAAGGATTTTAAGTTGACTATATAATAACTGTACCTTATGTGGAAGGTACAACTTGTGGTGAGCCAGTATCCTGGCATAATCTACACAATTACAATGAAAGAGAAAACTGCGGTTTTAAAAAATAAATAAATAAATAAAAAAAATGCAATAGTTATGCAAAAGTTAATTTAATTAAAAAAAAAATTCTTTGCAACAAGTTTTTAAGTGCCAAGTCTAGCTCCTGGGTGGGCAATGTCAGTCCTGGAGAACCGCAGTGGCTGAAGGTTTTTGCTCCAACCCAGCTTCTTAATGAGAAATCAATTATTCCTGATAAAGCACTTATTGCTTAAGTGACATTGTGATGCTTCATTTTAGTGGTCCTGCTTGTTAAGGTTCCCCACCCTTGTTTATTTCAATCTTAAACAGCTGCAGTCACGGTTTGTTGGCTCCTTAGTAACAATAAGATGTAAATGACAAATCAACCAATAGTTCTCCATCTAGCTTGTTTCTATTAACATCTGTGTGGTGTTCATGCACTGTTTGATAAAACACCTAATAGAAAATGTGACGGACTGAAAATTATGCATTTTAGTCTTAAAATTATTTGGATAATATTCTACAATATAAGACCTTACATTGCAGAGCAACAAGCCATACAATTTAAATAAGGTCTGAGGTTGAGAAGGATTGGTTTCTAATTAAGCAATTGGGTTGGAATGAAAACCTGTAGCAACTTTAGCTCTTCAGGACTGACCTTGCCCACCCCTGGTCTAGCTTAACAGTTTCAAGGCTATTGTTGATATCAAGAGGGTATAACACTGAAGGCATTGCTAAGCATCAACAATAGTTGCCTGCAGCGTAATGATTAATTTTATCTGCTAGATGGCAGCAAAAGTTGCAAGATGAACCGACTCGCTGGTTCCATCATCAAAAGAACTACTCTGCAAAGGAAATTTTACATATATTGTTGACTTGGATTCTGCATTATCAAATAAAGATTCTGAGATACCACAAAAAGAAAAAGTAACTGACATTGCTTGTAAATTATCTTCAAACCAGTAACGGCATACTGCACAATAACGTGCAGTGAATACACTTGACTTGAGCATTCCTAGTTTTCATACTCTGTCTCTGTTTAGCATTCGTTTGCTCAGAGGTTGATGCGCTTGCTGCTTCCTGAGCAGCTCTTCTTTTCTCCACCCTAGCAGCCTGTTGCTTCTTTCTTCGGCATCTTTTTGCGTTAAAAATGATTTAAGTTTTTGTGTTGCAATTACTTAGTATGTTTTCTTTAATTTTTCACTTAAGCTGGCACTTAAGTGTTCAATCTGCTTCAAGAATGAGAACGGTGCCCATATACATGCGCCGCGCTGCTGAGAGTTGATTCTACAATAAAATTAAAAAGTAATAAAAATCCTCACCCCAAAAGCAGATAGTAGACTTCACATAGTATGTGTACTAAATTTCAAGTCAATAGGTGAATCTATTTGTGAGCTACAGGTGATTTAAAATCCTGGACAGACAAATGAACAGCCACGGTAGCATATTTATAGAAGATGTAGATAAGAGAGAATCCCTAATATGCTGTTGTTTTTTATTTAAGTGCTCACGTTTGTGCTCTTGCATTTAATGAGATTTTTATTGATTTGAAAGACACTGACTTTTTACCGGATGTTTAATGAGTTCACATATTTAATCCTGTGATCTTGCTCCATTCTATTTACTTCTTCCATCTCCACCATATCTCAAAGTGTGATTGATATTCTTGAGACTGCAATCTTTTATGCTTCCTAACTGAACAGAATGCTATCTCTGAAGCTTTATTGACTTGGTGTTTAGACTATTATGATTGTGTTCCCTTTATTCTTTTGAGCAGTGTATGTACACATACATACAAACACACACTCTCCTATAGAAATATATGTTGACCATTCGGGAGCAAAAAGATAGTAAAAGCTAAAAGAATCATCTAGTCATACTGATTGTGTTTATTTAGAAAGCAGTGCAGTCTAACCTAAAAAAGGGAAAAAGATCAGTGTTTGGGTTTTGACTGAACAGCATTCCATTCCAGGAAGGAATGTTGTCTAAGTATAGTCCTGGGACAGAACATAAACCTGTTTCTTAATTTTGAAATACCAGTACATTTACTTTTATGGTTTGATACAATTGGTTACATTTTTCTTCTTCAGTTGGAGAACATGCAGTTCATGTGACTTGCTCATGGTCACACAGCATCAGTAGTGGGATTTAAACCCATAGCCTGCCAGTAGTGGTATGTGGGACTCTGTGGCATATCCTTCCTGGGTAGGGTCAAGTCCTGTGATCAGTAATGGCCAACACTGTTAAATTTGCTTTGCCTCAAGTTCTGTGAAATCATGGAAATGTTGGTGAACTTCGCCAACTGCAGTGAAGTTAATGGGGGAAGGAGGACATAGTTTACCAACTATGCTGGACCAATTATTGTATCCAAATATGCGATCTGAGCAGTGAGGCAGCAGTGCTAATCACCGTGCCACCATGCCTCAAAAAACAAAAGATCTGGATGGAACAAATGCCACAAACAAAATATAACAAAAGGCCAAAAACTAGCATTAAGAAAATAAAATACAGATAATTGCCTTGTCAGATCTCCAGTCTTTGGGCACAAATTGGCCATGCGAGGAATCATATAGCACATCTCTGTAGTATTCTTGCAACCCAGCTATGGCCATGTTGGTAATGATCTTACAGTAGGCTTAAAAGTTCTGTGCATGGCTTCTATAGCTCTGATGTCACACTGGCTTCAGAAAGCATCATAGGGCACTTGGAGGGGGGGGGAAATGTGTGCATAAGCTTGCCACACTACATTTTTCCAGGAAAGTTTCTAGAGAACACCACATATTGACTGCGAAAATTGCTTTGTGAATTTTGCCGATTAGCATCCCTTGTGATTTCTGGTTGCTTCCTGAGAAGGGGGATAAATATATTTTGAGGCACCAAGAATTTTTTTTTATAGTTTCTTGTTATATAGTAGATATAGCAAAAGCAAAGGGTTTTTTTTTTTTTTTTGATAATCTAAAAGTACAGAAATGTTTGTTTTCCAGACTGCTTTGGCAAGGCTATTTCTGATGGAAAAAAGTCACGAGAACCTTTGTGTTTGAAAAATGTGCAGAACATAATTCCAAATAAAAATGGGCAGCAATGCGAAATTGGACCTAAGAAAACAGACTTCTCAACAATGTTTAGCCATGGTAAGCAAATTTTTGCAGTTATACTTTGAAAGGTGGTAATTTCTTCTCAACCTTGTTAAAGTGCAAAGTTGTGATTATTAATTAATGTAAATGATAAATGCATTTTATCTGAATAAAAGTAACTTAAGGGTTGTTCGGATGAAAGATGACTGAAATGGAGTATGGGTGCATGTCAGCATTCTGCGTGAAGGTACCTCCTGTCAGGAGACGCAACAAGTCATCATGACACGAAACTAGTTAGACCATTTTTTAAGGAAAATTGAGTTTCCACCGTTCCTTTGAATGACTAACTTAGAAATTATAATCATTGTAGTTTTTATAATTTGCTATGTAGTCCTCATCATGTGGGTTTTTTTTTTTTTTTACTTGTTTTAGACCTGTTACCCCAAAAAAATGGAGAGGAAAACACCAAGCACTTTCTCAGAGAAGTGGTGGAAATGCTTCTGAACTATGTATGTGCATCATTTGATCGAAAAAATAAAGTACTGGACTTTCATCATCCACATCAGCTCAAAGAAGGAATTGAAGGGTTTGGCTTGGATTTGTCTGATAAACCTGAAAATTTAGACCAGCTTCTTGTGGACTGCAGAGATACATTGAAATATGGTGTGAAAACAGGTACACTGTGTCTTGAACTTACTACTTCAAAAATATGATCCCCTGTTCGGTAAATAATAAAGCATTGGTTATCACTACATTGATTGTATTCCAGCATAGTTTATTTAGCTGAAAATATTTTTATAGTGGGAGTAGGGTAAGTAGACAGGCGTGTGGTGGTGTGTGGGTTTTTTATTTAAAAAAAAAAACAAACAGGTTGACCTTTTAGTCATTACTGGCTGAAATGCAATCATCCCTTCCATCATCCACATTATGTTTCTCATAACTGTCAATTTCTTTGTGTCACGAGTTGAGAACTTTTTTTTGTGTACGATTGGATTTCATAATTGCCATAACTTCTTGCTGGGTTGAAACCATGAACAGTATTTCTTTGTATTTCCTGGTTTACTGTGGTTTCACAAGTAGATGTTTGCCATATAAATTCATTGGATAGGGTGTTGAATAATTTAATCCATGGATCACAGAAGGCATCTAAAGTGTGTGCGTGTGTTATGGTTTTCAGAGGGGATTGGGGTGAATAAACATTATTGCAGGTCCCTATTGTTACAAGAGAGAGAACCAGTGTGCACCATTTGATAATGTTAAGCTGATTCCTTTACCGTCAATTTAAAATTTCTACAAATCGCAATGCTATATTGGTATCAAGACCTAAACTTCTGACTGGGTCATTATAAAACAGACCTCGATGCAACTGTAAAAATTACTAACACTGTCCTCAGTTGTTCGTTTTTTCTACTATATTCCGAACAGAGATATGGTAATGCCCTAAAAAAATTTTAATCTTTCATCGTGACTTCCCTGAATCGCACTTAATAACAAAATGCTGATATAATATCAAAAAAATTATAGGTAGTGATGAGGAAAACGGCCAATACAGTTTGACAAAATTGATGAAAATCTCTTCGCATGCAATTTTACAATTATGAAACTCAGTAAAAAGGCTGTTTTGAGAGTTTTAAAAGTTCTTTTGGGAGGTTGAAACAGAGGAACATTGCTCCTTAAGGGTTTGGCAAAACTGTACATCCGTTTTGGACCTGTGTATTTCTCAGAAAAGGGTCAAGATGAGTGGGGGGGGGGTTGGTGGACTATATTTTGAAAAATTTAATATGGCTAAATGCATCTCGTGATGAGTCAAAAGGATGTAGTCTTAGACAAGAGCTATAATCTAACAAAATATTTTTATTCAGATTATTTAAGGAGGTGGCGCAGTGGTAGCGCTGTTGCCTCGCAGTTAGGAGACCTGGGTTCGCTTCCCGGGACCTCCCTGCGTGGAGTTTGCATGTTCTCCCCACGTCTGCGTGGGTTTCCTCCGGGTGCTCCGGTTTCCTCCCACAGTCCGAAGACATGACGGTTAGGTGGATGGCGATCCTAAATTGTCCCGTGTGTCTGTGTGTGTGTGTATGGGGGGGTTGGGGTATGGGGTGTGTCCGTCCTGCGGTGGGCTGGCGCCCTGCCCAGGGTTCGTTTTCTGCCTTGCACCCTGTGTTGGCTGGGATTGGCTCCAGCAGATCCCCCATGACCCTGTAGTTAGGATATAGCGGGTTGGATAATGGATGGATGGAGGGATGGATTAGTTAAGAAAAAAGGTTATGCTTCAGCTTTGACGATGGCCCTGGTAATTAAAAATAGTATGCTCTAAGTAACACATAACATACAGTGGGTACGGAACGTATTCAGACCCCCTTCAATTTTTCACTCTTTGTTATATTGCAGCCATTTGCTAAAATCGTTTAATTTTTTTTCCTCTTTAATGTACACACAGCACCCCATATTGACAGACAAAAAAAATAATTTTTGAAATTGTTGCAGATTTATTAAAAAAAAAAACTGAAATATCACATGGTCCTAAGTATTCAGACCCTTTGCTCAGTATTTAGTACATGCACCCTTTTGAGCTAATACAGCCATGCGTCGTCTTGGGAAAGATGCAACAAGTTTTTCACACCTGGATTTGGGGATCTTCTGCCATTCCTCCTTGTAGATCCTCTCCAGTTCTGTCAGGTTGGATGGTAAACGTTGGTGGACAGCCATTTTTAGATCTCTCCAGAGATGCTCAATTGGGTTTAAGTCAGGGCTCTGGCTGGGCCATTCAAGAACAGTCACAGTTGTGAAGCCACTCCTTCGTTATTTTAGCTGTGTGCTTAGGGTCATTGTCTTGTTGGAAGGGAAACCTTCGACCTAGTCGGAGGTCCTTAGCACTCTGGCGAAGGTTTTTGTCCAGGATATCCCTTTACTTGGCCGCATTCATCTTTCCCTCAATTGCAGCCAGTCATCCTGTCAGTGCAGCTGAAAAACACCCCCACAGCATGATGCTGCCACCACCATGCTTCACTGTGGGGACTGTATTGGACAAGTGATGAGCAGTGCCTGGTTGTCTTCACACATACCGCTTAGAATTAAAGCCAAAAAGTTCTAAGTGGCAAACATTACTATAAATGTAGCTTTTCAATACACAAACAACCTAGCCAAATTCTTTAGTTTTCCTACTAAACTGTATTTAAGAATGTTTTTACCATTCTAGCTAAGCCAATTTAGTTGAATACTTCAAAGAACTTTAATTCATTTGGGAGTTGCCTAAACTAAAATGCAAATGAGTAGATTTAGACCACCTGTCCTTCCACTAGCATTGTTAAAACTAAGTACCTATTCTTCCCTTTGTCATGTTTGTGTTTGATATTTGCCATTTACAAAGAAAAGAATGTTCGTTCTTTTACCTTTTTTCTTGTCTGTTACAGTAAATGTTACATATGTAAATCGGAAAGGCCGATTATCTGAGGGTGAGTCAAAAATTATCTGCACTCTGGCTGTGGAATTTTTTAATACACTTTCAGAAAAGACAAATACGCAGTTTTTTGACTATCTCCCTGCTTTTCAGTACACATTGTCAATCTCTCGACAAGCTTTCGTTTTTCTTCATTAAAAATTTTTATGCTGAGCTGCGAGCCACAAATATACCACTGTCTTGACCTAGTCAAATGTATTTATCTCATGAAAAGCTTAATTTAGAACTATTTTTTGTGTGTTAGGAAAAATCAAAACTCCCCATATAGAAGAGAAGTTCAATAGCTTTGCCTTGGCAGGCATTTCTTAATTTCTGAGGCAACTCTAAGGTGTATTGAATGGGTATTTATTTTTATGGTTCTGTAAATAGAAAGAGGAGCTGTGTGTACTGTTTGTTCCTCATTGCTATTATACTGTATTATGAGTTTTGTACCACATTCTTTTGAAGGTGAATACGAAGTGATGATGAAAACTGTTGTCACCACAGGTGCCTCTTGCCACTTAGTAGGCGCTTGGGCAGCCATTAGTTTAAAACATATTATATAGTCATTTGAAAATATATGCATTTTTAAAATAGATATTTGCCAAATAAACAAAAAAAAAAAAAAAGAATTGGCCGGGCATAAATAGGTTTAGATAACGTGTGGTGTGGTGTGTGTTTTTTTTTTCTTCAGAGATAAAGAGTAACAAATGAAAAAATAGTATTATCAAACAAGTATATAGTGGTGTGTGTGTGTGTGTTAGGTTTTTTTTGTGTTTTTTTGGGTAAATACAGTACATACAGATGTATTTAGAAATGGATTCATTGATCAATATTGTGCAAGAGTTTCCGTACGTTTAGTTGTAGTAGACATTTTCCATCCATTATAGGTATGTTGTAATTTGTGTTTTTATAGTAAGTTGTTGAGCCAGGATTTGAGTACAGATGGTTTGATTTATTCAAGAGAGGATTCAAAGAGTACTATTTTTAGTATGCGAAAACTTGATTCATTTCTTTCTTTTTTTTTTTTTTTTTTGGAATCTTACTTCGCAGCACATTCATACCATAGTTAAAGTGTTAGAAAATACATGGTGTAATATTCAAGTGTGATCAAGGACTGTGCAGGCTTTGTAGCCCTCAATGGACTGAGTTCATTTGGTAAGTTCTGGAACCTTCAGTCAGGGTCATAGTCTGAAAAGGCTGTCTTGCCAGGATTGGGCAAAAGGCTGAAAACAGGCCTGGACAAGACGCTAGTCCACCACAAAGTTCACTCTCACACTTGTGTGTGTGTGTGTGTATATTTATATATTTGCTTGACTATGTTCAGGTATTGTAAATTTCATTAATTGGGATTTATAGCAAGTGACCGTTATGGACATCATGCAAATGTGGTAATTTATAGGGTGTGGCATGTAGGAAGCGTTGCAGCATCCTGACATAACCTTGCAGACACAAGTTCTAGTTGAAATAAAAGTCCCTTTCAATACAAGCTTCTTGTTAAGCACACAATATAATAGTCTTCCTTTCTATCTCTCACACTTCTTCTCCACCACTGCTGCCAGGCAAAGTTTGTCCATCCTCCACTCCTGACTCCAACTTACCTAAATGAGGCAGAGCACCTCCGTTTTATCTAAGACTAGGGGGTACTTCTGGATCAGATGGAAGTCCGAGGAAAGAAGGCATTATAAACCCCTGCAGCACCCCCTGGCGGCACTCGCTAAAAGCAACAAGGCTGCACTCCCTGATTCCAATTCCCAACATGCCCTGTGGGAAACCTGCAGGGTGCGAAGCCAAGGGATGCTGCCATATAGCATATCAGGAGAGAAAGTAATCGTATGTTGTCTGCCTCATCTTTCCAGTGTATTGGCCTCCTGACCAGGTAAGGATCTCTTTTCCATTCTTGCTGGAATGCTAGCCTATGTGTACCATCAATTACAAGGACGATGAGATTTTCCCAGAAGTCCCAAACTAGGACACAGGTGTAGTATGTAAGCCTATGCATAAAGTCTAAGTGCTTTATATCTGTAGCACAAGTCTGTCATTTAAAAGAAATGCTCATGCCCTTATAGAGTCATACCTTTTATTACAAACAAGTAACTAGACAAAGAACTCGTCAAGGCTTGTATGAATACAAATGAACTTCATAATATGCATGCACACAAAAAAACACTATAGAGACTTTTTTGATTCATGATTTCACTCAATCATTTTCTGTGCGACAATAACAAAGCAAGTCAATCTAACAATATATTGTGAAAAGAGTAAATGGGGGGAGGGGGGAAATGTGACAAGCCCCCTTGTATTTAAAAACAAAACTTACAATTAGTTACAACATCTTGACTCTTGGTATACACCTATACTAAATAAATACTTAAAACTCCCACTACAAAACCCTTTAAAAATAATAAAACTCTACAATAAAGCCAAACCGTTAAGGCACGGATTTCACTTCCTTACTGCGAACACCCAGTTCAACGTTACTCTCCTCGCATACCTACGGAAGCTTATTGGGGCCACGGTGAAGAAAAAACTGTCGAGAATAAAGTTGACATGTTGACTTTCTCCTCGACATTTCCACTTTATTCTCGTACTTTTATTTTGTCGTAAACTAAACTTCATCTTAAAAATGAATATTTTATTTTACTAGATTTTCTCAAACTCCGTCATAAGTAATGTAGCACATTAAATGCTTTGTGTTGTGTCCTCCGAGCCATGTTAATCACTACATGCTTCTTAAACTGAGTTTATCTGCACTGAGAGGAGGCGCAGGCAGTGACCGACACACAATACATTGATTTCATGATATTCCTGATCCCTGGACATTTTAGAATGCGAAGATAAATACTTGCTTTAATGCATTTCATCATGAAATGATATCGTGTATTGAACACGTGGGGGGAACGGTGGCATGGAGATTGTGCTGCTGCTTCTCAGCAAAGGGGGTCTTGGGGTGTTTCCTGCCTTGAGTTTGCATGTTTTTTTTCTGGTGGGTTTACTGGACGTGCTTCAGTTTCAGTCATGTAGGATGTGGGGTTTTGTTATGCTATATTGACCCTAGTGTATGTGTTGCTCATATGATGAGTTGGTGCGGCCCGTTCAGGATTTGTTCCTGCCTCGCACATGATGCTTGCTGGGATGGGCGCAACCCTGGATGGGTGGCATAATTAAACAGGGGTGCCCAATACGTTGATCGCGGTAGATCGGAAAGGTAGTGTAGGTAGATTGTGTTGCATTCAGAATTTTTTTTTAAAACGTTAGTCCATATATCCTCCCCATGGCATTTGCCACTCGATTGACATACAGGGCGGCCAGTCTGAGATCTCTTTTCTTCCAACACACTGGTCATCCCGCATGCATGATCAAATGCGCGAGCTGCTGCAAAACTCGGGCTGTGATCTAGTTAGCCTTCCAATTTATATCGACTAAAGGAATTTTTAAAAAAAGAATTGTTTTGAGAGGGTATGGGCTGGATGTGAAATTGGAAGACGACTTTTTTTTCTCACAATGTCACAATCGAAGTGCTTTTGTCTGATCTGTCAATCTATCATTGCTATTCCAACGAAGGAAAATGTGGAAAGGTACTTTTGAACTGTTCATAAAAACTAGGAAACTGACTTCCTTCCGAAAAGTGAACTGAGAAGGAGAAAGGAGAGGGAACTAAAATCGCAGTTAATCGGACAGCCATCATTTTTCACTCGGCTGAATTCAAAAGCAATGGCAGACACCCCAAAGCATCGTTTCGGGAGAGTCACTTGATCATTAAGCAAGATGGAGAGATAAGAGGCCTTCGTTGGGACAGATGGCTAGGGAGAAATTTCTGCTGAGATTTCAAAACCCCTGGCCTGAGAAAAAGGAATTTCTCCTTGTCATTAAACCTGCAGAATGCAAGCACCTTATTAATGATCAATGGCTGCTAGACTTGCCATTTTTTCCGATCTGACCAACATGTTGAATGAGCTTAATTTACAGCTGCAAGGAAAGAGAAGTCAATGGTCAATCTGATTAGCTCAGTTAATGCTTTCAAACAAAAAATGCAACATTTTGTCTTCAAAGCTGCAGCGCCTTCATTTGGGGAACATCCAAAACCTCGTGTCAGAGCTGGAGACGCAATGGAAGGCATGTGCGCAACTTGACAGCATTCGCTACACAGAGGAGATTGAAAATTGCCTGTCAGACTTTGACAGACGATTTCAAGACTGAGCTTTACTTGAGCCAATTGCTACATTTTAAGTGCTATCCGTTTAGGGAAGATGTTGAGGGTGATTCACGCACATCAAAAATTGCAACAGGATGAGATTTTGACAGTACAGGATGACATTCAGGTGAAGTCTGGGGCTCTTGGACAGTTTTGGAACTTACTCACAGAGGAAAAGTACCCCCAAACATGAGGAAATGTGCTATTCGGGGTTTTTTTTTTTTTTGGTGGTTCTCTTAATATCTTTAAGAGACACTCACACTATTTAGGCCATCGATCTTTAATAATCCTACACAACATCATCCTCTGGTGATTTAAGGCATGGGGCATTTATAAAAAAAATAAATAATTAAAATTCACAAATGAACACACACAATTGCACATATTGCCTAATATGAAAACAAAAGGGGAAAAAAAAGACATTATTCCTATTTATTTTGCTTGTCCTCACAATGCTGTTCAAATGTAATCAAGCTTTCCCTTTTGGAATTTTGATTGCACTAGTACTGGGGGTTCCCCTTAGTTTTGTACTTGCCCTATTTAAATATAATGTTTGTTTTGGTGGAACAATGTTTTATTAGATGGGCAACCTGTTTAAAACATTGATATTCTTTAGTTATATTTCAAGATACATAGCTCGAAATCTGGGCTGTCCCTGTCACCAAATCTTCTGATCATCCTAATAAATTTTATGGTGAAAGTGAAACTGTGAATCATTATAACCTGCAGAGAATGGAGCTGTGAGGTTGGATTAGTGTAAGATAAATGGCACTAACTAAATGGTTTTTGTTTTGTGTATAGTAATTTACACTCCACATAGTACTTTATTCATATCCAGGTAACCCTTTGTTTTACTTGCTTGCATTTTATACCTTTACAGTTGGTAAGATAATTTAACTTGCTTGTTGCAAGTAAAGGTTTCTGTGAGTGGTGAACTGGACTAGCTGATAGAGGATTGCCATCCTGTGCATGCAAAAAGCCAGTGACAGCAACTTCATACCTGTGAACGCAGTCCTCTGCTGTTTCGTTAACTTGTATCTGGGACCCGTTTGCCATAACTAGCAGCTATTGAAGGTGAAAGAGGGGAAAATATACAATACAAAAAAGCTGGTGTAACTGCTGCCAAGGTAAAATTAAATTAATAAACTAATTCGTAGTTAGATACTTTATTAATCCCAAGGGAAACTTCATATAATCCAGCAGCATCATACTGATACAAAAAACAAAACGATATTAAATTAAAGAGTAATAAAAATGCATGTAAAAACAGACAATAACTTTTGAATAACTTACTCCCCCGGGTGGAATTGAAGAGTCGCATAGTGGAGGGGAGTCGCACAGAATAATATTCCTTTTTAAGACTGACAAGTTCTTAAAATTGTCGGTGCTTTTCAATAGGAGCTGTTGAATTATTAAAATGGTGTACAGAGATCTGTTTAAACTATCTCAATAAAAATTGATTTGTACCAAAACATTTTCCTTTGAGAAACAAGTGTGCCACATTTCAACAAAATTGGTGCCAAGTTGTTTAACATCTTGGATCTATTAGAAATATCTAGGCATGTGTGGGGGGTGTGTGTGAGGTTTTTGTTGCCAGAAAGTACACGCATTTTAAGAGATAAGCAGATATCATCCAGAACAAGAATATTTGTGGGAAGGGAAGCACTCGGCATTGCTGTGCCCACACTTTCCTGCATTTTGCCCTTAGTCACGTTACACAGTGCTGTTTATTGTCGGGAGGATGTGCAGATTTTAATTGTTGAATTTTTTTTTTTCCTCCATTTTTTGGCCATTAGTTTTATATAGCTATAAATGAACAACACTAGTGCTATGAAAAAAAGTAATAGAATGTATTCGTGCACACAAACATTAAACAAATGGGATACTATACTTGACAGATGAGACATTCATAACATACTGCTCTATGCTTTCTAGATTTTTATTTTTTTTTTTCTCTTGGAAACCAGAGGTTTTGCTTCTTTCTTTCACAAGCCTTTTCATTGATAGCTTTCTCCTCAAAACCTTCAAAATGAAACATTATAGTGTAACTAGAGGGCTCCTTTTATTTGGGCAGTCTGAATTCAAATGCTTGTACAATCGAGATATCTGACACTGCTAATACCAATCATGTAGAATGTGTGAGCAGTATTTTGGTGCTAGCAATTTAGTGTGTGGTGGGGTGTTTTTTTTGTTTTGTTTTTTGCCATAGACGCATCCATTTACTAATACCAAGCCTATTGTGTTTGATCTCGGTTCAGATAAAAACGTTCTTCTGGCAGAGTGCAATGCCTTATCTTTCATCAATTGTGTCTTTTTCAGAGATGTGGTCATTCTTCGGTTGATTTAGATGGAAGGCTGTTTCTCTTGCCCTTTGTGGCTTTGCAGGGCAGTAGTTCTGAAAATGGTGCCATCACCGTGAGTCCCTTTTTTAAAAGTAGGATTTTACTTTACCCATATTCAGGTTTCATCACTGCTCAGGCAGCATCACAGGTATTTTTTAAAACTAGAGATAATCTTAGAATGAATGAGTCCAGAGAGGTAGAAATTCCCTAGTTTTAGGGATGGTGTAACATTGGGCGATTGAATGAAAATTTCAGCTGATGAGTCTTGCTTTTACACTTTCGGTTTAATTTAGATCAAATTTACTATAAATCAGTTTAAAATCAGTTTAAAATCACTAATGCTAGCCGGATTTGAAGACACAATCCTAGTACTTGATTGTAGATTGAATATTTTCATATTAAGAACTTTCTTCACTGTAGCTTTGTGAAAACCACAACGAACCCAATTACTCATCTTAAACGTGAACCATACATTTTGGTATAAAAATCTCTGCAGCAGCAGCAATGTTTGCAGTATGGTCTTTATTGAAATTACTTTTTGTTCATGAACTAAGGGAATTCAATATTTAATTTTTATTACTACATATGGCAAACAGCAAAAATTGACATTAATGCATTCCTATACAAGGTGAAAGGAACACAAAGATAATAATCACCATACAATGATCTAACATCATAACAAATATTGCAGTACTCTGTGCCATTGAAATATCCCGTGAATCCTATGCTAAGACAATTAAAATGTTCCACTAGCATCATGGTTTTGCCAAGTGGTAGTTTTTTTTTAAAAAAAAAATCAACTATTTTGTTGATGTTCTGTTTTTGTATTCTGTGTTGTTTGTTTTAAATGCTATTGTTTTCAGTGCTGTATTATGTTAAGATTGTATGTATGTATTGTCTTTATCTGCCCTGTCTCCTGTATGTGGTGACTTTTTTTTTTTTTTTTTGGATATTTGGACTTTAAAATTCAGAAAATCAATACATTTGTCTGTTTGGTACCCCATATGTTTTTCATTTACTGCTAGTTTGTGGCTATTTGTTGTATTTTGTTTGTGGCCCAGTGCCACAGTGGTTTGCACATTTGTCCAGTTTAGAAAATTCATAAACACAAAAGGCATTTCATCGGTTCCAGAGCTTTTACAGTTTCTGAGAGAATAGTGTGCAGGACATCTTCCCAAATGCTGACATTGCTTTCATACTTTATCTGATATTAAAGGTCACTAATGTAAGTGGTGAGATCTTTCTCCAACCTCAAGCTAGTGAAGAATAGGCTCAGATCCACAACTGATTAGGAGAGACTGAATTATTTAAGTTTGATGTCAATTAAAAGTAATCTGGTTCTAAAACAAGCAACCATTTGTCTGTAATAATATACAGAATACCCTATGCAGTATTTGACATTCATAGGTATTTGCAATAGGGTTCAGTAGTTTGAAAAGTCAAACTACGGTTTGTGTTTGTTACTTTGTCATCTGTGTAGCAATGGCTAAATAAAAATACAAGCTTGAATACAGCATGCTATGTTTCATATTTTCAGATAGTAAATCTATTCCCAAACCCCCATTCTTCAGAGTTTGACTTCATATTACACATTTACTTTACTCCATCTGACTCTGAGACCTTAAAATATATACGTATAGCACTCATTTTGTGGGTAGGGCCTCAAAAATGTGTCTAGCCAAGGGACCCCCACTCCAATTAAATCCAGTCCCGTGAAGGGTACAGAACAGGCTGTGTCACTGAGTAGATGTTAATAGAAAGCTTTTTTTCTGCAAGTTTTAACTATTTATAGCCATAAAGTGAAAATAGTTGAAAGTGCACTTGTTTGCATTAAACAGGATGGTGTGGAGGGGCATTTCTTTAGGATACATATCCTTAGATGCACACAGAAATACTTTGGCCAAGGTTCACCCAGGGCTTGTAAGAGACATGGAAACCTATGTGTCTCCACAACTTGGAGGAAAAATGAACCTACATCTCAGCATTTGTCTGCCACCATTGGAGAAGGGAGCAGAACTGGTTACCAGCAGAGAAAGGGCCTCGGAAAGTCAGAGACAGCTGGTGAAACTTCTACACACGCATAAATCTGAGTGATAATTTTGTTTTCCTACTTGCAAGCATCATTTGGGATTGCATGTGAGCTCCCAGTGAGGATGTAAAACCCTAGAGCAGAATTTAGAAGTCCTCTTCGTTCTTTGACTGACAGAGAAGAAAGAGCGCACTGTGTGAAATATTCTCTGATCTAAAGACACAGCGAAGGTGTTAGGAAGAGGTAGTGAGACCTTTGTTCATTTATTTAGGTGCTCTTTTTGGAATACCTTCCTGGCCTATTAATTTGAAGGAAGGTTTGAAGGTTTTTATTTTTTTTTTTCTTCTCATCCACTGCTTCGCTTTCGAGTGCTGTTGTGCATATGGAAATAGTTATTTTTTATTTTTGGATTTTTCAGTGTCATTTCTTGACTTTTTGTTCATTTTATTCATTTTAGATTTTGCTCAATTTTCATTGCCTTGCTGCTGTTCTGCAGTTTAATTTAAATCTTTATATCAATTCTTTAAATAAGAATGGGACTAGATTTTATGATTTGCCCCTTCTCTTTTTGTGAGCATTAATAACTGGACCCTGACACAGACCGGCGGACATCGTTTCTTCACTCAACACCTGTTTATTTTACAAATATTTACAAAGTTAATCAGTGCACTACCCAGTGCCTCCAGCACCGATCCCCCAAAGTCCAGGCCTCAGAGTCACTAAATGCCTTTCCTTCTGGCCGCCTCCACTCTTTTATCCCAATCCGGTTGGGCTTCAGCTGCTTCCAGGCAATCCCCCGCGGACACACCCCCGTGTGGGTTTCCCCAGTCTTCACCCGCACTTCCTGGTGTGGCGGAAATGCTGAGGTCCAGGGTTCTTCAGGCACCAGGGCGCCGCCTGGCAGTGACCATGGCCCCTACAGGGTTGGGCTTTCATGCCCTCTACCCATGGCCCCCAACACAACCAGGGCGGTCGCCCCCTCGTGGTCTGGAGGAGGCACAAGCCCTCCTCCGGTCCTCCTGGGTGTCCCGGAAGGGCTCCATATACAAGCCCTATCCCTTTTCAGGCCTGTGTATACTGGAAGCCTACCATTTGAGTTTGAACTAGGGTGAGACCTGTTCAGTGGGTAATGATGTGCAAATGGCCTTTTGTGGTTTGTTGGAGGCCTAGACCCATTTTTGAGCTTGGGGTATGTGAAGAACCGTTTTGAATATAAATTCAAACTTCAAATCTGACATTTCTTTCATCCAGTGCAGCAATGAAGATTTTAATAAAGCTAACTCTTGGTTCTAACATTTTTCATACCTCTGCTATTCTGTAGTCCCATTTTTGCCATCAGTTCACCAGGAGCTCATACATTAGAGAGTAATATTATGCTATTCATCTGTCTGTACTTTTGCAATATAAGCCAAGCTTAGTTCTTTCAAAGCAATAACTATCATGGTGAAATGTTAGCTTATTATATGCATAAAAGCTATTCGAACAAGATTTTGTTTCCATCAGTGTGTGATCCCCAAGCTCTGCTTGAGACCTGTCGTCCTTGTTTTGCTTTGTGATCTTTTTGTTCTTATTCTCTGGCTTTTATCTGGTGTCATTGTGTTTTTCTGAAGCATTTTTGTTTCCAGTTAGTATACTGATGATTTTAATGTAGTATTTAATTTTCTTTTTCTTTCTTGAGCAACATGTCTAATCTCTGTGGATCCAATTTAAACAAACAGTCCATTATAGATCGGCAGTGTGGTCTAGTGAATAAACCATTGGACTTTATTTGCAAATTATAAAAACTTGTAATAACGGCTATAGTGTAGTGTTCAAGTACATTATGATATTTCACATTGTGTTTTGAAGCACAAAAGTGCTTTGTTTTTTATTTTTTTCAATCCGCTCATTTCAGCCTTGTATTTAATTTTTCTCGGGAGTAACTGTTCTAAAATAGATGCTGAGTGATTGGGTGTGGTTTTTTTCTCTAATTTCTAAATTGGACAACTGCAAGGACAGAAATAGAAGAAACAACATTTGACTTCGAAGTATTCCAGAAAATTTTGAAGGTGGTGACTCTTAGGAGGGTTTTTTTATAGTCAATTTAGTCAATTTTTATAGGAACTGCAATACTTTT
Source organism: Polypterus senegalus (assembly GCF_016835505.1). Taxonomy (NCBI): domain Eukaryota; kingdom Metazoa; phylum Chordata; class Cladistia; order Polypteriformes; family Polypteridae; genus Polypterus; species Polypterus senegalus. Next base: position 99,501,925 of record NC_053158.1, read on the forward strand.
GTCTAATAATCAAGTGTTTACACAATGCATATACACTTTTAAAAATGGTTAAGTCTGTGCACGAACCTTGATAATACTTTCCAAATTACACAGATCGGTAAACATTCTAAGAAGCCAGAAAATCCATAAACCTGTACACTAAAGGTCTCGGAATGCATTTGTCTCTCGCTTCAGACAAATGCAAAATGACAAATTCAGTAATTGGGAAGGTCTTTTGAGGGCATTCTGCAGAATTTTCTCCTTTGCACAGGGCTATGGTCATCTTTTTCCAGATGACCCTGGCATTGGAGACTACTGATAACTTTCTGGTAATTTGTAAATTATCTTTTCATGAAACCAATAAACTCTCTGCTTAGCATCCTGTTTCACCTCATTTAAACCTTGCGCCATCACCTTAGCACTCTGCACTACTTCAGAACTTAACTCCTCAGCAAGAATGGAATTGATTTTAACACGGCTTTCCTGGTGCAGTGGCATGATAGATTGGCCTCCAAGCATCAAGGAAGTCAGGAGCAGACTTTGATAGATCCCTGTCCTTTAACACAGGGTGCCCACTCACACCTGATTGGCATCCCATTGATTGAAAATACCGGACTCTAATTTCACCTTCAAACTAACTGCTAATCCTAGAGGTTCACATACTTTTGCCACTCTCAAATATGTAATATTTGATAATTTTCCTGAATTAAAAATGACCAAGTATAATTTTTGTCATTTATTTAACTGGTTTCTCTTTATCTACTTTTAGGACTTGAGTGAAAATCTGATGATGATGTTTTAGGTCATATTTATGCAGAAATATAGTACATACTAAAGGTTAATAAACTTTCAAGCACAACAGTATTCCTTATGTTTTGTGCTTCTGGAATTGTACATTTATTTAAGTTTGGTTTGCTGTAGTTTAATTACCTTTATCTTAACTCTGGGCTGCTTCTCCTAGTTTACTACCCGGCTGTATTTATCCAACTACCAGTAGGGGGCAGGGGGAGGCTGTGCAACAGGATGTCTTATTTTGTTCAAGGATCATTACAACTAGTGGAGAAGTGCTGTCAAATTTAGAAGTGTGGGGCTGTACAGTATTCCTATATTACCAGGTTGATGGTGAAAAGGAAGGTAAACTGGGGAGTGCCCAGTTTTCTCTAACACATAGAGAGAAACAGATGTGCTGTTAACATTTTCTTGTCTTATTTTATCATTTATCCTTTTCTGCTCTCTTTCTGTTTTAGAACAACTAAATTTTAAAGTTTGCAGATTTAAATAGGAAGTTCTGAACATGTATAAAAAGAGCCAGCATCCTTGATTTTTATCAAAAGAATTGATATTCATTCAAGAATCCAGAGATGTCCATTTTTAAGTGTTGTCAAGTAATATCTTTGTTTGGTGTGTTTTTTTTTTTAGCCTAGTGCCTTGTGGAATTTTAAAATAAGTGATGTCTTCTGTGATTCAAAGGACATACTGTGTTACTTTCTTGTGACTATTTCAATTCATCCATCCATCCATCATCCAACCCGCTATATCCTAACTACAGGGTCACAGGGGTTTGCTGGAGCCAATCCCAGCCAACACAGGGCGAAAGGCAGGAAACAAACCCTGGGAAGGGTGCCAGCCCACCACAGGGTGCGCACACGCACACACTAGGGACAAATTGGAATCGCCAATGCACCTAACCTGCATGTCTTTGGACTGTGGGAGGAAACCGTGCCGCCTTCGCTATTTCATTCCATATGCTTTAAAAACCTGGTGCTACATGGACTTTATCCTAGGATCTTACTCTTAAGTGACAATTCCACATACCAATTTTTCAAAACAAGACTCTCTTTGTACTGATGGCCATTCCATCTGTTTTCCAAAGTGGACAAACCAGGGTATTGAATCTCCACCTGTTTGTTAACTCAGAGCTCTGGCCATACAGATACCTGAAATCTAGGTTCTCTATTCCTTCCTTCCTTCCTTCCTTTTATTGTCTTTAACTTAGATCTGTTGTTCTGAGCATAAGGATCTTTTTTTTTTTTTCTGCCTTCCTTTCCATCCAGTTATTACTCTTTCCTAGTCCTTTATCTGCCTTGCCTTACCTTCATTCACTCTGTATATTGTTTAGTGCCAGTCTTTTTACATACAAATTCTTTTATTTGCTCTACATGGCAAAGTGACCTTTCACACTTTGGAATGTTATCTCTCTATTATAATAAAAAAATCTTGGGAGGAGAGACAAGACGTGACTTTCCCAGAGAGATACTTTCCCATCCCGCGAGATGAGACTTTGTGCCAAGAGATTTAACCACGCCCGGGGCCGGAAATAAGACAGAGTAGATGACAAAGTAGAATGTCATAAAGAATTTAAAAATGTTGGCATGATATACATACAGAGCAGGTTACAGATAATGAAAGTACTAAGATTTGAAATTTTTATATAAAAAAAAAATGATAGTAAAGATCGCCTTAGCACAAACAAATGGAAATCATTACTCTGAAATAACGGAACAGCAAAAAGAGATTGAATTTATTGTTCAGATTTAAATTTTAAGTTGGAGACTTGTAGATTGTCTAATTCATGTTGCCATCAGGGAAAAGTAATGTTTCTTCTCAATAAAGAGGTGTATCCAGGAGAATTAAGATTTGTTGTTTGGTGAAAGTGAAAGCCACATATGCTGTCATGCTTAGGTCACAGAGTTACACAGATACAGATATTAGAGACAGAAACATTATTCAAACACTTCCGACAAATATACGTCTCTTTTAGGAGTGAATCAAGCTCTGTTTGTAGTCTTGAGGGGGTAGTTCCGTCTTTCAGTTGAAAGAATAGAAAATCTTTCTCTTCATAGGGGCGATCCGCAGAAGCGGGACCAACTACAGGAGCAGAGGATGTACGGGGGAGAAGAGAGACAAGATTGTAAGACAAAAGGGAAGCTGCTGTACAGGCTTTTAAATGCTTGAAGTGCCACGCAAGATGCAGAACAGGCAGCGGCTGATTGAGCAAAGAGGGTTTTTTTTTTTTTTTGTTTTTAAAAAAAAGTTTCCCATTGCATCGCCATTTAAGAGGGGGTTTCAGAGGAGTGACCACATCTGCTTGGGGTATGTTCAGCCCACCTCTTCACAATGCGAGTGGCAGGGACAAGAAGTGGCTGGCACATAGCTGGGGGGGGGTGAGGGGGAATAAGCCCCCTAGTGCTTATAGATATGAATATTTTATCCTTTTGTGAATTGTACTTTATTGGTATTCTATCTGTAGTATATTACACTGCTGAATCCTATATTTTCCTCTTGAAATTTGCTATGATGCTAGGCTTTCCTAGAGGATAAAGGTTAACACGTAACCTCTATATTTTAAATTAACAGGCTAGCATTTTGTTTAATTGTATAGGTAATCCAATTTATGGGAGTAATTAAACTAATTTTATGGTCTCATGGACTGGGGTCATAGGGAATACTTTCATTTAAAAGTCAATCCTTGGATAATAAGTACAAATTAATTTCTCTAATGAACAAATATTTGTTACGTTTTTTTTTTTTTTTTTTTTTTTTAAAGTTTATCATGCTTTTATTGTTTAAACTATGGTAACTTTTCAACATTAGCAATTAAACCATGTATGGCATAAGGGGAATGGATATAGGAGGGTGGGGTCTGAACTTCTTTAAATTAATAACTCAATAGCGCAAGAAAACCCACAATCTTAAGTTCAGTAGTGGCACACGAGCAAAACACGTGCCTGTTGTTCTCATTTTTATTTAATTTTGTCTCACTTATTGCATATATCTTCTGATGAAGCAGAATTTCCTTGGAGAGCCTTTTTTTTTTTTTTTTTTTTTTAATTTTTTAACCCCCCTTCAATAACACTTTACTCGCACTCCAGTTGTATTGGAATCCTACTAAATGCTATGCCATTCTCTGCAATTGTCTAGTGTGCAAAACATGAACTATTCACAAAATACTATTACTATACAGTATATGGGAACATGGTATTTGAAACTATTGGTTTGTATATATACTCTTCATAATAATGGGTGTGGATTCAACTAGGTTTGCTGTACTTTAGGGTAAACATTACTGGCTGTCTAGAGACATTACACTATACATTTTTTCCATTATATGCAGTGCCTAGGAACATATTTCTCCCATAATACCAGCTTTGCCTAGCAAGAGATTACCAGGAGTTGGGGCTACATTTCAAATGGAAACACAATATGAAAGTACCTCCTTTATACCAGTGAAGGATCATGGGATCTACAAGCATTTGATGCATTCTGTGTTTGAATGACATGCTAGAATATCAGAGGAGTAGGACCGTGGGGAATAAACATCCATCAATAGGCAGACAGAAAATGGTTGCACACTGAGAAAGTGGGGAGCAGACCTTTGCTGTAGTAGAACAGTTACAGCAGTGTGAAGGCTGTTCCCATATTCAAACTGTTAAAGGTAGCAGAAGTCTCTGCTGGAGGAGGGTTTAAAATTACCTTATGACCAGAGGCAAAATGAGTTTGGCATTGAGACCTAAATAGTTAGAAAAAGATCAGGTCATATGAGAAAGGTGGGTGGTGACAAAGGAAGTACTTTGAAGCAGGGCTGTTCAAAGCAAAAGAGAATTAAGTGGCTACATAGGGACCCCCTCCCACTCTTTGATTGCGTTCTACACTCCAAAGAGAAATTGCCTATATCGGACAAGGGGCCTCTAAGATTATAAAACTGGACAACCTTTGTTAAAAGTACTTTTTAAGGTGGACAGAATATTGAGGCAAATCAATTGGCAGACAAGATTAAATACCTGTTTAGTCAGGCATGAGAGTAGCAGGTTTTTTCCTCATGTTTATTTTGGTACCTTTTCCCCCTTCCTATATGTTTAATTAGCTTACTGCTTTTTTTATATATATATATATATATATATATATATATATATATATATATATATATATATATATATATATATATATATATATATATATATATATTAAATTTACCTCCTTGTTATCTGTTGTTGGAAGGTTCTCTATCAGAGTACTGCTTTTTGCTTTTCGAATAAAAGTTAAAGGCATTTTCTTTATTATAAAATGAAGTATATGTGTTAAAGATAATTTTTAAAAAAGAAATAAATTATGTTCTGCAGGTCACCCTCGATTCTTTAACCAGCTATCAACTGGTCTTGATGTTGTTGGGTTAGCAGGTGAATGGCTCACAGCAGCTGCCAACACAAACATGTATGTATTTCATGTGCTTGTTTCTATAATTACTGTATATTTGAGTTAATTTGCAACATATGCGTCAAGTGTAAAATCTACTGCAAAGTGACAAGATACAAAATCAGTGAGCATAGATGATTAATTGGCAATTTTTATTCTACAATATCAGAGTCTGACTACTTAGTGTCACTATAAGTGAATTGAGTTTCAGTAACTTATATTTAACTACATACTTTTAACAAATTATGACAATCATGATAAATTTAAATGTTGTTTGTCATCTTCCCCTTGCCCAAAGTGCTTAAGCTAGCATAACATTTACATTGCAGCTAATGAGTACACTTGTGTACTATAAGCCATGTGTATTTTAAGTGTTGCATTTTTTAAATTCATTTATTTCATAACAGTAAATGAAACTTTAAACTATAATACAGTCAGTATAAAATAAATCCATTTAACATTTCAAAACTCCTAATGTCTGTAGTACTAGGGTGTTGTACCTTGTTAGCCATTAAGAATGTCGTGAAAAGCCAACAAAATGACACCTTTTTATTAGCTGACTAAAAAATTACAATATGCAAGCTTTCGAGGCAACTCCGGCCCCTTCTTCAAGCAAGATTGATCTAATGAGATCTTGAAGACAGGCCATCATATAGACCCTGAATACAAAATGTTTACTCCTAAAAGTGTGTTTTGTATTTTTGTTCCACCATATAATGTAAGTACTGTATTTGCTTCAACTTTATTTTAATTTACACTTAAGGTACCAGGCATATTACTGAATTGCATGGCTTATACCCTTACAGTATTTTGATTAATTTATTCCCATACTTTGATTTCATCAGGAGAACAGCAGGTGTTGTTACTGTGTGTTCATAACTTAGTAACATGCTAATAGCATTTAAATCAAATTTTTACCAGCTTAATCAATTTCAGTTTCCTGTGCATTAGTTTAGTTTGTTCTTGAAATTTATCCAAAGTTAGCATAGTGCTTTAAATTACATACCTTTTCAAATTTCCAAGAATTCTTTGCTCGTCAATCCAAGTAAAACTTTTTATTACTTTTGTTTCCACCTTTATAGATCAATTAATTTCTCCTGATATTCAATTAGTTTCTACCTGATGATCCAAGGCTTATTTTCTGATATAATAAGCCAAAAATACTTGCACTCTTTTAGTAAATATTTTTTTAGACAGTAAGGTGCTGATAACGTTGGCTTGAAGTACTTTCAGGCTCTGACAGCTGACACAAGTAACTCAGACATGTGCCCATAAATATTTTCCACTGGCCTTAAGGTCCTAATGTGACTCCTTTCATAGTTCAGACCACCTATATATGCTCCTTTCACTGTCGCCTCATTTTTCCCCCCGATACTACCTACTGCTGCTGGCCAGAGAATTTTTCTTCCCTGACATAAAAAAAAAATGCCTTGCTCACATTACAGAGAGCTTCATTTACATGTACTTCTTCCCTAGCAGAAAACCTATTTCTGTTTTTAAAAGAACCATCCTAGGTATATTCTGGGTTATAATTAACATATTAGTAATATGATGCATATTTTTTTCCTCCTTCACTGATGTTTACTTTCAAAAAGTATTAGAACTGTGTTAAATTAGTTATTCACAGCACACTTCATTTTCTACCTATCAACTCAATCACACTGCAACCATGCAAAACAATGTAAAACCACGGGCATTTCTGAGAATGTGTTTGAGTCATGTTTGCTTGCTCTAAAAGGGGAAAAAAAAGATGGATCGATTTTTTGGCAGTACCAGTTGAACCCCATGGTCTCTTGTTTACTGACAAAATACCCACAACACAATCAGAAACCACTGCTAATGATTTCATACCTTAAATGACCAATAGAAGAACCCTAGGTAACCTGTACCAGAATCTAATTTTCTGCAGTTGTATGCACTCTCTGGAAATAGACATTAGCATTAGTCCTAGATTCTTAAAAGGGCTTCCATATCCTGTCCCCATAGCAGAGAGTTGCATTCAGCCTATCACTGTCAGTGATGCCACAGAACAAAACAAACCATTTCAACCCATGGCAACATCTTTTCGAAACAAGATACTGTACTTGGAACAACATCTTTATGACAAGAAGCAAATTAGAAGTGCTAGGAATAGATTCAACATACACACTATTCTTTAAAGAGAAGATTGTGTAACATATACTGTACCACAAACAATGTAATTAACATTATCCTATTCATCCCAGTACTCATTAGCCACCAAAGGACTGAAACAGTCACTAGATGAACAAAATAGGCTTTCTTACTAAATAAATCTTATCAAAAATACATGACCAAGTAAATAAGATTCTGTTATGCAACCCAGCATATAGCAGAGTATCTAGTTTTAATATAAAATTTGTTTCAATTATTGCCCAATATATTACATTTCTTAAACAGGTTAAAATTGATTGACTTAAAAGAGACAGCTATTCAAATTATTTTCTTTTAAATAGCATACACACAGTATTAAACCAAAAGTGCTACTGTGAGCTTTTTGTGAACAAAAGGTATAAAAAAATAACATTTTTAAAATAAAAAAAAAAAAAGTAATTTGCCTGCCGGTAGACTAAACTTTTTTCATTACCTCATTGATTTATTTTTGGTAATTTTGATTTATGTTTCCACTGTGAGATATGTCTCTCTCTCTCTCTCTCTCTCTCTCTCTCTCTCTCTCTCTCTCTCTCTCTCTCATTCATTATATAGAGAGATACAGATAGAACTATAAAGTGCGCTGTGAATACTTTCCGGATGCATCACTTTTTCCACATTTTATGTTACAGCCTTATTCCAAAGTGTATTAAATTCATTTTTTTCCTCAGAATTCTACACACAACACCCCATAATGACAACGTGAAAAAAGTTTACTTGACATTTTTTGCAAATTTATTAAAAATAAAAAAATTGAGAAAGCACATGTACATAAGTATTCACAGCCTTTGCCATTAAGCTCAAAATTGAGCTTGGGTGCATCCTGTTTCCCCTGATCATCCTTGAGATGTTTCTGCAACTTAATTGGAGTCCACCTGTGGTAAATTCAAGTGATTGGACATGATTTGGAAAGGCACACACCTGTCTATATAAGGTCCCACGGTTGACAGTTCATGTCAGAGCACGAACCAAGCATGAAGTCAAAGGAATTGTCTGTAGACCTCCGAGACAGGATTGTCTCGAGGCACAAATCTGGGGAAAGTTACAGAAAAATTTCTGCTGCTTTGAAGGTCCCAATGAGCACAGTGGTCTCCATCATCCGTAAGCGGAAAAAGTTTGAAACCACCAGGACTCTTCCTAGAGCTGGCTACCCATCTAAACTGAGCGATTGGGGGAGAAGGGAAGTCAGGGAGGTGATCAAGAACCCGATGGTCACTCTGTCAGAAGCTTCAGAGGCCCTCTGTGGAGAGAGGAGAGCCTTACAGAAAGACAACCATCTCTGCAGCAATCCACCACTCAGGCCTGTATGGTAGTGTGGCCAGACAGAAGCTACTCCTTGGTAAAAGGCACATAGCAGCCTGCCTGGAGTTTGCCAAACGGCACCTGAAGGACTTTCAGACCATGAGAAACAAAATTCTCTGGTCTGATGAGACAAAGATTGAACTCTTTGGTGTGAATGCCAGGCGTCGCGTTTGGAGGAAACCAGGCACCGCTCGTCACCAGGCCAATACCATCCCTACAGTGAAGCATGGTGGTTGCAGCATCATGCTGTGGGGATGTTTTTCTGCAGCAGGAACTGGGAGACTATTCAGGATAAAGGGAAAGATGATTGCAGCAATGTAGAGAGACATCCAGCTCTTGACGTCAGACTAGGGGCGATGGTTCATCTTTCAGCAGGACAACGACCCTAAGCACCCAGCCAAGATTTCAAAGGAGTGGCTTCAGGGCAACTCTGTGAATGTTCTCGAGTGGCCCAGCCAGAGATCAGACTTGAATCCGATTGAACATCTCTGGAGAGATCTTAAAATGGCTGTGCACTGACGCTTCCCACCCAACCTGATGGAGCTTGAGAGGTGCTGCAAAGAGGAATGGGTGAAACTGGCCAAGGATAGGTGTGCCAAGCTTGTAGCATCCTATTCAAAAAGACTTGAGGCTGTAATTGCTGCCAAAGGTGCACCGACAAAGTATTGAGCAAAGGCTGTGAATACTTGTACATGTGATTTCTCAGTTTTTATTTTTAATAAATTTGCAAAAACCTCAAACTTTTTTTCACATTGTCATTATGGGGTGTTTGCGTAGTATTCTGAGGAATAAAATTAATTTAATCCATTTTGGAATAAGACTGTAACATAAAATGTGGAAAAAGTGATGCGCTGTGAATACTTTCCGGATGCACTGTATATCATATACATACTGGTATTTCATGAAATGCTGTGTTTAACCCTTTCTACAGGTTTACATTTGAGATTGCACCAGTTTTTATTCTAATGGAAGACGTTCTACTTAACAAAATGTATGAAAAAATTGGATGGATGGCAAATGAAGCAGATGGCATATTTTCACCTGGTTAGTATATGTAAAGAAGCCCTTTTTTTTTTTTTTTATTTCCTTTGACCATTTTGTTCCCATTTCTATAATTTCACCATCACTGTTATGAAGATCCAAAGTTTAGAACCATGTCATAGTCACTTAGAGCTGTATTATCAATAAAAGCTTGTACCATTCACAAAAGTAAAAGCAGTACAAGGAGCGGCAGTATCAAAAGCTGCCAGCCTACTTGACAGCAGCTTCTGGTAGATCTGCACTTGACAAACCTACTATAAGAAAAAGAGCCAAAGAGTTTCCATAGACAAAATGATACTGGGAATTACCACAGAAGCAATTACTATGGGTATTAACAGTCTGCTTCACTGGCTCTGAAAAGCAAAATACTTCCATTTTTAATTGTGTTTTGCCGTTTGGGACAACCATAATCTGATCACATTCATTATGAAAAAAAAAACATTATGGAGCAGAGTGAAACAATAAGCAGTATAGATCTGACAAGACTACACCTTGTAACTGAAATGGCCCTTTGGGATGAACCTCACTTCAGTGATCGAAAAGGCACTGAAGCTTCTTGTATACTGTAAAATTTGGATATACTTGCACTTTGTACTTTTTTACTTCAAGTTGTATAGCATTCTTCATTGGCTGCCGGTACAGAGTGCTGTGAAAGTTCTGGAGTTAAATACAAGTATAAATTTTACAGTCTTCTACAATTAACATAATGCTTTGAATTACTTGCACATTTTTCTGTTTCAAATATATCATTTTGGGAAATATGAGTTTTACAATTTTCTTATTGCATAACAAGTGCTATACCCACAAATATACAGATTTATTTTAAATATACAGGAAAGCATTGTAGTTTTATTTGAACCTGAAGAATATAAACAGAACCAGCATAAGGGCTAGAGAATTGGAGTTTTGTATTCTTGCTTCCTAGTTCTTGTAATGATTGTTTCAGTAGCAGTTTAAATTATCTGAAAACCGCATACTTCAAAAGTATTTAGGCCCTTTCATTTTTTTTCATATTTTATGATGCAGTCTTATGCTCAATTGTTTGAGCATGATCATGAAAGGTACACACACCTGCCTCTTACATTCACAGCGGACTATGTGTGTCGAAACAAAACCCAAGCTATGTGGTCGAAGGAATTGCCTGCAGAGCTTAGAGAAACAATTATGTTGAGGCACAGATCTGGGGGAGGTCCAAAATATTCTGCAACTTGGAACATTCCTAAGAGCACTGAGGCTTCCGTTATTCCTAAATTGATGAAGTTTGGAACAACCATGACTTTGCCTAGAGTTGTCTGCCCGGCCAAACTGAGCAATCTGGGGAGAAGGGCCATAGGATAAGAGGTGACTGGAATCCAAATGGTCACTCTGGCCGAGCTCCAGAGCACATTTGTCGAGATGAGAGAATCTTCCCGAAAGGCAACCATCAGTGCAATACTCCACTAATCTGGGTTTTATGGGAGAGTAGCCAGTTGACAAATGAAAGCCCATTTGGTGTTTCAAAAAAGGCACCTAAAGGATGCTCGGACTATGAGAAACAAGACTGATGAAATCAAGAATCAACTGTTTGGCCTTGATTCTAAGTGACATGACTGTTGGAAACCAGGCATCTTTCATCACCTGCACAATACCATGCCAATGTTTTTTTATTCAGTAGCAGGGACTATGAAAGTAATCTGGGTTGAGTGAAAGCTGAACAGAGCAAAGTACAGAAATATCCTTAAACAAAGACCTGCTCCAGAGCCATCTGGAACTCTCACTCAGCCGAAGATTGACCTTCCAACAGGACCATAAGCACAAAGCAGAGACAGCACAGGAGTGGCTTAGAGTCAAATCTGTAATTGTTCTTGGGTTGCCCAGTCAGAGCCCAGATATCAAACATCTCTGGAGAGGACTGAAAATAAGTATCCAGTGATGGCTTATGTTCAAGGTTGAAAGGATCTTCAGAAAAGAAAATCCTCATCCAGGTGTGGAAAGCTTGCTGAATCATACCCAAGAACATTCCAGGCTAGAATCCCTGCCAAAGGTGCTTCAATAAAGTACCCACTAAAGTGTCAATGTGATGTTTCAGATATTGCCAATAAATTTTCAAAGATTTCTAAAATCTTTCTCTCACTTTGCCATTCTGGGGTGTTGAATATTTTGCTTGATGAAGGAAAAAAATTAATGTAAATGATTTTACCATAAGACTGCATGATAACAATGTGTGTGAATTGAAGGGGTCTAAATACTTTCTGAAAGCACTGTATAATGGTTTGAGCAACCAGTGAATTATGTATTAAAGTAGTCAATCCTACTAAAAATAAATACATGCATTTTTCAGTAGCATTGAGTTAATTTTCCAACATTAAGATGAAAAAACAAGTTTTAGACTATTTTAAAATAACTCCTAAATTGCATACTAATTTAGTAAAGTTAATGGTGGTCCTATTTGAGTTGAAAATTAACAGAATAATGTAGGCTGCATCATTCTGATTTTTCTGTATTCAGAAACGAGCAGTTTTCATCCATCCACTAGTGTAACTTCCTGACAATTTAAAGAAAACTTCAGACAAATGTTTGGTCTAAAAAAAAATTATTGTTGTGTATTATCTGTATGTGGGTGAAAACTAATGTTGTTTGCCAAGGAAAGCATGTAAACAGTAAATGTCCAAGTACTCGAACCTGCAGTACACCATATTTAACTTTTTAGTATAATAAGAGTAGTGTCAGCATATTTTTCTACATACTGAAATTATTTTGAATAAATATGAGCTAAACCAGGCAGGGACAGTGCCTGACAGCTCAATGTACTTTTTACGTCAATGTAATAGTATAGAGCGGTCAATGATGACAAAAGCTGTGCTTAAGATGTACACACTACTACAAATTGTTTCATTTAAAAACAATATACTTAAAGTGAAGATTTGTGAGTACCAGCACACTTTATGCACTAGACCACTCAAATATCGTAATTTTGCAGATGTATGAGAACCTAACCTTAAATATCTTAAGGGCAGTTTTGCAAGAGTGTAGAGTTCTAATGATGCCTTTGTGTGTGTTTTGGTACTTGTGTTTGTGCTCTGAGTTGGACTTGTTTCTCTGCAAGTGGCAAGGAGGGCACATTTACCCTATACACGTGACCAAAATGGCCATGTACAGTAATCCTGTTAATGCACACAACCTTAAACAATTGCACTGGGCACATTTTTAGGGTTTCAAATCAACTGAACCTGTGAATCTTTGGAATAGAAAAACCCAAGCTGGTAAAGTTCACACAGTCAATGACTGGATCAGGATTTGCACTCCCATTTGTTGAAGTCTTGAGGCACAATGCTAGCCAATGTGCTGCACTTTTCTGTTATCTGCAATACATAGTGTGTTTAATTTTTTCATTTTTTTTTTATCAATAGAACAAAACTAATTAAGAATTTCCATTTTCTTTGTGTTTAAGGTGGCACTATCTCTAATCTTTATAGTGTCCTCATTGCTCGTTACAAGAGATTTCCTGAAGTCAAGACAAAAGGAATGGCTTCACTTCCAACTCTTGTGCTGTTTACGTCTGAACATGTAAGAAGGAATAATTTCTTTTTTCTAAATCTTATTTGCAAATGTTGACATTTACTGTTTTAGACTTCTAATTTAGTCTTTGAGACATTCGTACACTTTGCATTTTAAACTGTTATTAATAATGGATCAGGTACTTGTACAGTAGAACTGTTAGCATACACCCTAATGCTCTAGATAGTAATACTGATTAAGTCATATTGAGTGTTGATTATTTTAATAAAAAAATATTGGTCTCACACGGTGTCTGTCTTTGATGCCAATATCTACCTTTCACCTTGAGGTTCTGTTTGAAGGACAGAAGAATAACTTCGTGTCAATGATGCCAGTATCCACTGAAAGATACTGAGAAGAAAAAGAGAATAGGAAAAACTTAGTAACAGTTGATCTTAAAGAATTGACAATATCTTTACAGCAGAACTGGCAGTAGATTATTCCTAAAGTTGTACCTTTTCCATAGTTATAAAGACTGTGTCTCCTACAGTAGTTTAATTGGTTCCTGCACTTTAAGAACACATGTATCTTGAGACAGAAGGGCGACATCATCTTGCAGGCATTAATACATCTTGTAATATAAAGGTAGGCTAAGCTATTCATGACTTTAAATGCTTAAAAAGGCACTTTGAAATCTACTCTACACTTTCATGATAACCAGTGTGGTGTTTTTAGGACCCGGTGTTGTACAACTCTAATTTTAGTTTTAATGATAATCATTGGTGCTATTATTCATAAGTAGCCACATGATTTTACCTGAGAACATTTAAAATGGTGTATTATCGTGTATTGATTCTGAAGCCGGGAATCGGGAATTTGTCCTTGTAATATAGGGATCATTGCCACATGTCCTAGATGGGGCTCAAACCTAACATAAGGGTAACCTATGCTCATGCACAGGGCAGTTTGTAACCTTTATATATAATATGTTACCGTGGCTGTTCGTTTGTCTGTCTGGATTTTAAATCCCCTGTAGCTCGCAAACTGTTTCAACCATTCACCTGAAATTTGGTACACACATAATACATGACGTCTACTATCCGCTTTTGGGGGTGATGATTGACCTCCAGCATTATTCCTCTTTTTATTATTTTATTGTATGTAGAATGGAGGCTGTGCAGCGCATGCGTACGGGTGCTGTTCTCATTCCTTGCCACCTTTGCCGTCACTTCCCCTACCTATTCATATCTTAAATCATTCTTGAGGCAGATTGAAGACTCAAGTGCCAACCTAAGTGAACAATTAAGGAAAACGTACTATGTAATTGCAACACAAACACTGACTTTTTAATGAGAAAAGATGCCAACGAAAAAATAAGAGGGCTGCTAGGGTGGAGAAAACAAGAGCTGGTCAGGAAGCAACAAGCGCATCAACCTCTGAGCAAATGAATGCTAAATGTACAGAGAGTATGAAAACAATGAATGCTCAAGTCAAGTGTATTCACTGCACATTATCTTGCAGTCCGCCATTACTGGTCTGTAATAATCTCTGTGATGTAAGATGAACACCAGAGTATTCAGAAGAAAACTTATTCAGACACTGAGAGAACATTAAAGCTCCATATACCTTGTGATTAAGTGTGGAATTCAAATGCAGGACACCAGATTCACGAGGTAGTGGTGCTAATTATTGTACTACCATTCTTTCCTAATAATCAAGTGTGCTTAGTACAGATGATTCTTTCCATATCCTACATATTAAGAAACTGCTTTAAATGTGCAGCTTATGATGGAAAAACCAGATAGCATGGAAATAATAAATCAATTCGTTGAATCATTGTCAAATATATGTCATAAATTTTGTATGGATTCAGACACAAGTTCTAGCCACTCAAATAAGTTTTTAGAGTATTGTATTCTTCAGAATTAATATAACTAAAAGGATTTTTTTTTTTTAAATAAATATAATTTTACCCATCCAGTTTTACATCTTGTTAAGTTGTACAACGCCTTTATGTCAAATTTTGATTTATGTGTTTAAAATCAGTAAAAGCCTCCTAGACTTCATCTGTTCAGGATGAAACCTTGTGTCTTTTTTCATACATTTCTACAAATTAACAAACTGTAAAATACTTTAGAAATTATGGGATGTTAAAACTTTATATACAGTAATCCCTCCTCGATCGCGGGGGTTGCGTTCCAGAACCCCCCCGCAATAGATGAAAATCCGCGAAGTAGAAACCACATGTTTGTATGATTATTGTCATATATTTTATGCCGTTATAAACTCACCCACACTGTTAACATTATTAGAGCCCTCTAGACATGAAATAGCACCCTTTAGTCAAAAGTTTAAACTGTGCTCCATGACAAGACAGAGATGACAGTTCTTTTTCACAATTAAAAGAATGCAAACATATCTTCTCTTCAAACGAGCGCCGTTATGTAGAGAGAGAGAGAATCGTATATCATTGAGGAGTTTTAGTTAATAACTGAGGAAGCATGTACCTTAAATTAAAAGACCCATTGTCCGCAGAAAGCGGCGAACCAGTGAAAAATCCGTGATAAATAGTTAGATATGCTTACATTTAAGATCCGTGAAAGTCGAAGCGCGATATAACGAGGGATTACTGTATATTAGATAGTTGTATGTATAATTTGTGTAGAAATTATTTATTTCATTTTTTTGTTAACCTTTCCTTATCGTTCATTTAATTTTTGACTCTCCATTGGCTTTAATAAATTGGTCACTGCATTTAAGGTTGTTTATTCAGAGTGCGTCCTAAATGTTATCTTTTCTGCTCAGAAATGTGAAGACTTTCCGTAAAGTCCCTGAACTTTACGATAAGCAAAAGTGTTTCCAAATATCATAATTATGTACACTTGCTACAGATTTTGAGCACTGTCATGTCCTTTGCATAATTTTTAACACACTATATGCTTAAATGGATTTGCTGCTGCATTCTGCATGCTTTCTTTGTTGACAATCCATAAAAACATCATACATATCCTCTGTTCTAAAACATAAGCTTGTGGTACTGGTGTTCCGAAGATTGCCAAACAATATAAAATAAGTTTAGAGTGAAAATTGTTCAAAATGCCCAAGGCATCTAAAACACTGTGTTAGAAGCAGGTCAAAAGAGACCATATAGCACAACATATGAAGACACTGCAATGATTAACACTGTTACTTAACAATGTATCATAAATAATACTGTGCTATAATTTCGTAAGACTATCTAATAGTAAAACATTAATCTAAAAAAATGTCAGTAAATTGCCAATTTAGAAAATAATGCATAAATGAATTAGATATGAACATACAGTACCTATACTGTGCTTGATAAGAATATTGGTAACACAGAAGAAAACATTCCCATTTTGGTCACTGTCCACTAGTAAATTTTTATTTATTTTTTTTTGTACATGTCTGCATGGGTGGTACTCTGTCACATCAACAGAGACTTGCAGTTTGGTTAATTGGTGAATCAAAATTCATGAGTGTGGCTATATCTGCAAATGAGCCTTGCAGTGACATGGTAATCAGTTTTAAGATTGGTTAATTTCTTCCTCCCACTGCTAAAAGGACAGACTTTATCCCTGCAAGACATTAAATAACAATTTTGAATGAGAATAATACCTTTCTCAATGGTTTTCTTAAGTATGCTATTTGAATGTACACTTTTTAAAGTATGTACATTTATATTTATACCAGCTTAAAATGGTGCCTCATTTAAATATATGGAAATTCATTCCTCATTTCAGTGTTATCAGTAGTTTAGAAACATTTTCAAGATGCACTTTCTATATGGTTCCAAACACGATTTCGTTCTGGACATGTTGGTATTTTCAGAAAAAAAGGATGTGCCACAGTTGATATCTCAATCCACACCTCACCATCTATTGGAGAACCATGCCTCTGAAAGAAGTGGATCATAAAATTAATTGCACAATTTTGTGGTGATTGCAGGCAGATGACATGTGGTGTTCTGCTCTTGGGTACAGAGGACATAACATTAAAGTTAAAATAAACACACATTGGCAAAGCACCTGAAGTTTGAGGAAACGGAAATGAAGAATAGAAAAAATGGCTTAATCACCTTGGAATCACAAAGCATCACGTGAACAGAACTATTTTCCAGTATTTGTGTTGGCAACATATAGATCCATTGCTTTTAAACTCTTGGGAACTCTATGTGGCTGAAATCTTTTATTCCAACATCTATTTCTAATTGGACTCCTAGTGTTCTGTGTTTTGGACTCAATATAGGAGTTACAAAACTAAATTTGGTACATTTTTATTAGAATGTAGAATATGTTTTACCTTCATTTTTAAGATGTTTATCATGATTTTTTATTCTGTTCTTGGTGTTCTAGTTATGTAATTATTTACTAATAAGCATGTTGGTGTGTCTGATGCTGAAGTAGTTTCATTTCAGCATTCACTGTCATTTGGGTTTCTACTCTGCTTGTCGTTGTAATTATTAGGATACAATTAAGTGAGGGTGGCGCCGAGTTAGCACTGTTGCCTCGCAGTTAGGAGAACTGGGTTCTCCCTGTGTGAAGTTTGCATGTTCTCCCTATGTCCATTTGGGATTCCTCCGGGTGCTCCAGTTTCCTCCCACAGTCCAAAGACATGCAGGTTAGGTTCAATGGCAATCCTAAATTGTCCCTAGTGTGTGCTTGGTGTGTGTGTGTGTGCCCCCTGTGGTAGGTTGGCACCCTGCCAGGGGTTTGTTTCCTGCCTTGCGCCCTGTGTTGGGATATAGCGGGTTGGATAATGGATAGATGGAATTAAGGGAGCAAACTATACAAAAAGGCAAATTAGTAGGAAAAAACCAAGTGGAGTCAAGCATTTGAAGTTATAGTTGAAATACAATACATTTTTAAATGTAAAAATCACACTGCTATGCTTTTCTAACAACAGTGTGATTAAACAGAAAAAAAATCCTCTTAAATAAATGAGATCAAGTAAAGGTAAAATAACTCAAACTGGTTGTACCAAAAACCTACCGGCACATCGGGACTGAACTGATGATTAAACTTTTTTTAAATTAAAGCAGTAATTTAGTGTTGCATCTATCAAATATGGTTGTAGTGATTTTTTCATACAACAGAGTTTGATTAGAAGATGGACAGTTGAACTATTTTCTAATCTGATTTTCCATGTAGTGTCATGGGAAGTACATGCTAGACCTGGGAGCATTGGATTCCAGATAGGAACCAAACCTTGAACAGGGCATCGCACCATCCAAGGACACACTTTTCACAAACACCTACCTCAGTGCTGCTCCAAAAAGATATGAGAGCCATAAGAACTGTCAGCCCAAGTAAGTGTAGAAACAGTGACCATTACAGTGTACTGTATGAGACCCAGTAAACATTTTAGTTGAACTGGTAAATGTCAAAACGATAGGTTTGAATCCCAGAATAAAGGATTGCATGAAAATAGTAGTTAAATGAGTAAGAACTTCTACATTTCGGCATACTCTGTGCTTAGGCATTCAACCACACAATGAATGCCTGGTTGCCTTCTCCCTCACTACTCTCTCAGGTACTTAAGATGGCAGGTACATTCACAATAAGGTTAAGCTGAGCTAGTCTTTGCGTAATTGTTTAGAGGATTACCTTCAGTTTAAAAAAACAATCTTTTAATCCTTAAACCTTTCTCTTCACTTCAACTAGAGCTATGGAAGTTCAACAAACATGAATATAATGCAGACCTAAGATTGAAGCGTGTTGTGTTTTTGATAGTAATATGTGGATATCCCTTGATAGATGACTTATTTCTTGGCTGTTAGGACTGAATAGCTTAAGCTGTCAAACAGTTTGTTGTTAATGGAAATGAGTGAATCGATTTGCGTTTCCCTGGAAATTCAGTTTTGCACAAAGTTTTTCAGTTTGCAACCGGTGAAATTCAAGGTGCTTACTTCCTGTCTGGCAGCATCATCTTGTGTTAATTCCACATGCAAATGCCTGTCATCTGTTGTCTAAATCTGTAATAATAAAAAATGAATAATCTCTGGGCTTACTTCCTGTCAGTGGAGCCGCCAGATGTGTGTTTTGGTAGTATGATGCCTGCTATGCCATTACTGAAGGTACGAAAAATCCACAGTGCCAGGAGTGTGGATATCGTCAATCTCAACTACAAGCATCAAGAAACAGGAAAGAGTTGTTACTAGGCATCGGCAACATGGGTGCTTGGGAAAAATTTGTGTGTAGTACGTTTTGTTGTGGAGAAAATTAAGTTGCATGACGATAAATATAGAGGATTGAACATTATTGAAAAACACTGCACTTCTCTGTGATTAGGTGAATGAATACATAAGTAAATGAAATAATTTCACCGGTGTGCTGCAGATTCCGTACATTATGTAGCTTCAGATAAACACAGGTAAACTTAAATCATGTTCTCGCAGTCAAAACAAAAAAACAAAATTTAAGAGTCATTTGCCATAACAAGAAATTTATTACTGGAAAGTCAATAAATTAAAAGGCTTTCAGTAAATTGCACAGGAAAGGTTTTATCTGCAAAAAGCTACTGGAGCACCATTTAACTCCTTCATGTGATTAATGCCAGATATCATAGCACACACGGGACCATGCTCCAGGCAGCCAGAATCCAGATCTTAATAATACAAAAAATAAGGATTGCGGTGTGGCAAAACACTAAGGAATATTCAACTTAGTTAATTTCCTTTAAATGCAACTAACATCAAATTTATCATCCTCAGATTCCAAAATCCCTGAATTGATGTAGCAAGTAAATAAATTGATGTAGGGTGAGCTGCAATAAATCTATGAAATTAACTAATAATTCTGTTTCCTACCAAAACAAACTTTAAAACCCCCAAAAAAATCTTTTAGAGTCTCATGTTTTGCAATTGCAAAATTCTATGCAAAATGGATTTTGGCATCAGTGTTGCAAAACTGAATGCAAAGTAAAAACTTGGCCGTTTCATTTATCACTATTTATAAAGTGTGCTTTTTTTTTTTTTTTTTTTTTTTTGTATTTTGTACAAATGATACACGTTTTTTCTCAATCCAGAGCCCGGCACAAATGTATTAATACTGTATTTTTGCTTTTTAATGTTCTTTTTTAAGACACAATTTAATCCTATGCTATTAACTTTATGGTGGTTATTACATATCATGGTCATCTGTTGACTCGTTAATTTGTGTGGCTGATTTTCTTCCCTTTGTCAGAGCTTGTATCCTAATCTGCTCCATACTTATTAAATTATGCAGATGCAGCTACAGCAAAGTAGATAGTTGTTACAGTTTACTTTTTTTGTCATTAGTTTCATCACTTCTGCCACTGATAAAATAAACCACAGCCTACTGAGTCCTGTTTTAACATTTAATTAAATTTTACCATATGCTGTTTATGAGAGTCAGTCTGCTTTTCTGAAACTCAACATTTCCAGGCAAAAAATACAATTTTGAAAACTGCATTTTAGATAAGGACATACAGTTCTGTTTTATATAAGACCTGGTGCTAATTAGGCTGGAAATGGATTGGTCCAGACTAAACTAATTTAGTAACCTACTCTCTTAAGCCTCCCATATTCTTTAACTCAAATCCTTCTTCTCTAAAGAATTAAAGTGAAGCTAAGATGTGAGTCTTGCACATGCGTAACATCCTTGAAGATTGAGTTTTTATACCGATTCCAATTCTTTAGTGTACTTAGTTTAAAATATGAATCACTTACCTAAAGTGAAAAAGAACCGGTTAAAATCATAAATATGGGATCATGCTTCAGTAATTTACAGAATACCTGTACAATGATAAACATTAACAGTGGGGTAATGGGTGGGTATTATTTACCTGTATTTATGGAAAAGTTAATGGGTCTCATTACGCACTACATATTTAGCTCAACAAATTTAGTTTTAAAGAGGAAAGCATTTAGGGTACTATGTCTAGATTCACAGAGAATATATGCATCTAGTCAGTACTACATTTTATATTAAGTAACAGTTTAAATTGGGCAGTAAGTTGAGCTGACATTGTGTAGCCTCTGCAGCTTTCCTCTGCTTTCAAATAAGGATATCTTTATTATTAAGGATTTGTGATATGTGGTATAAAGCAGTACAGACAACACCTTGAGTTTTTATAAATCTGGAAACAATAATCGAGCCAAGGGTAAGGCATGCCAGTCTGAAAGGCATGTTCTGTTTTCCTTTCATTTAATGTTTTGTTTTTTGTGTTAGTGAATGGATTTAAATTTACATGTAAATGTACATCTTGAACAGTTTGGAGTGTGTCTTGATTCAAGTTTTCTAAATAATTGAGTTAGCTAGGAAGATTAAACAGACCTGTTCCATTTTACTATATTTCCAGTCTACTGGAATGTTGTCATTGTTGCCAGTAATCAGATTTATTCCAAACAAATTTAGATATGTGGGTAGAGTGAGAGTGAATCGCTACAAGTAAGCAAACATCTGGGATAAATTACACCAGCAATTTTGTGGATTATTTCGGTTAGCTTTAGACACACGTATAAACGCCTAAAAGCGTCAGATCAAATGTCTTGTCAAAGTTTGTGAACATGAATTTCATGATCTATATATATGCATGCTTTTGCCCTTGTGGTTTGCATTTAATGTCACAATTATTTTTCAATTGATCAGTTGTTGTGTGTTTTTTTTTTTTTTTCTCTTTTGTTTTATCAGAGCCATTATTCCATCAAGAAGGTTGCAGCAATACTTGGATTCGGGACAGAAAATGTCATACTGGTGAAATGCAATGAGAGGTACTAGCATGTATTAATATTTAAAGCATTTGTTTATAAACAAAACAGACTTCCTGAATCTCATATGTTTATTCTCGTGATCAAATGGGCAAATCATTCAGACTTGCATATTTTGAAATCACTTAGAATATTGTATATTAGAGTCTATCTTGGTACCATTATGCCCAAGGCAGGAACCCACCATAAAAAGATCTCTAATTCCTAGAAATCATGAAGAAGACAGCACATTACATATTCTGCCTAATATCCATATACAATTATATAATCAAATTATACATAACAAAATGTATGTAGTTGTAAAAAGGGCTATGTCCGCATGAATCTATAAAAGAAAAATATAAGGAATATTATTTATACACTGACATACTGGCATTACAAACACGTTTACTTATTTTCACTTATTAGATGGAGACTAAACAGCCAAAGCTGTCTCTCTTTTTAACCCTTTTATTTCATTTTGAAGTAAATCTTTACCTATAATGAACACAATAATGGACAACAGGGACCTGAAGGAGCATTAGCATAGTTGAAGAGCTCCAGCATATATTGATTCGCGCAAACGGAGGCAGTGAGTAGGTGGCAAGCCCTGTAGTGTGCAGAGTGCCTCAGAAGGGTCTTCTCCAATAGCCTAAGAATTATATCGCAGGGAATGAGCAGAAAGGTGACATTACCCTCACCCATTTCCAAGGTGGCAGCCAAGGCACTCTGAAGCTTACAAGAATCTAATAATCCTGCAATGGCTTGTTTTTTTGGGATGTTTCTGACTCATGTTGAGGGTGGTTATCTAATGCCTCCCTACCAGAGCCACCCAAATCAAAGCATGAATTTGGGTAGTAACTTAAGATAATTATCAAGGGTGGAAGTAAGTGTAATAGTGCAACTTCCCACGCTACTCGGGATGGAGCAGCACCTTTGTAACCCAACAATTTCAGATTTGCAACTGACAGGGAGCACTTACTGTAGCTTCAGCACCACAAAACAAAGTCCTGAACTGAGACAGGGAGGTACTGTGATCACAGAATACAGAGAGAGAAGAGAAGAGAGGAGGTGAGGTGTGATGCAGCAATGGATGTAATTGATTGGATATATATAGATAGATAAATAGATATATAGATATATATATATATATATAGATATTCTCCAATCAATTACTCTGATTATATATAGATATAGATATAGATATAGATAGAGAGAGAGCTAGGCAGCGATTTTTTAAAATGTTTACTCACAATCAATCGCAGACAATCAACAATGACATTATGTGCAAAATTCGGCAATGAACTCAAAAGTAGTTATTGCATGTATTTGGTGTGAAAACACTTTAAACAAGGTGCTTTTTAACAGCAGTATTCCCTTTACATTGTAGCAGTTAAAATATTTCTTGTAAATCTCAAATTGAACATAATGTAATCTATACTAATAAAAGGTAAAGCCCTCACTGACAAACTCGCTCGCTCACTCACTCATCACTAATTCTCCAACTTCCTGTGTAGGTAGAAGGTTGAAATTTGGCAGGCTTATTCCTTACAGCTTACTTACAAAAGTTAAGCATGTTTTATTTCGAAATTCTACGCGTAACGGTCGACAACGTCCGCCATGTTGAACTTTATGACCCCATCTTCACGAAATTTGGTAGGCGGCTTCCCTGCGAAACCGATGTACGTACTTATTTCGGTGGTATGACTCCACTGTCAGCCGCCATATTGAACTTTTCAACGGTCTTTGTTACTTATGGGCCCATCTTCAAGAAATTTGGTACGCGGGTTCCAAACGCTAACTGAATCCAACTTATATACGTCCATAGCCTGCAGCTCGCGTTGCCTACCACGTTGTTGGCTGCCTGCCTATATAGGCTGTCCGTCGCTCCGGTCTCTACATTAGCTTCCTTGCTTCGCCACGGGATTCACGTCTCCCTGCTGATAACTACAGCCTTTTTATTTAATCCACGGCTTCTCCGCTGTTTTATTGTTCATTTATTATGATTATAGTTATTGTGTAGGTATTTTAGACTTACTTTACATTGTTCAGGTACCCATTTCCTTTATCATTCCAACCGTACCCCCATTAACATGTCTATCGAGGTGATCACCATCGATCAAAGAACTGTCACTTATCGAGTGGTTT
This sequence comes from Polypterus senegalus, assembly GCF_016835505.1. NCBI lineage: Eukaryota > Metazoa > Chordata > Cladistia > Polypteriformes > Polypteridae > Polypterus > Polypterus senegalus. The sequence goes on from NC_053158.1 coordinate 99,525,965, forward strand.
CCATGCCTGGAGATGGTGCCTGCCTTTTCCATTCTCTGTGTTACATATTGCACGGCCATATCAGGATCTCTCTTGATATCCGGAGGAACATTGTGTCTTATGTATTGAATGACTGGGACAGGTTCACGGTGTGGACTGATGACGGTTCAGGAGATAATTATACTACACAGGAGCACTATAAGAGCGAAATGCTTAAGCCCTTCACCTATGGTTCTGCATGTGAGTTGATGGCTGCCGCTGAATTGTTCAGTTGTCGCTTTCAAGTGTACCGAAATGGCCAAATATTTTACACCTTTCGACAACCGCCAATGCCTCTTAAACATCAGATTCATAGGTGACAATTTCAGTAGTGGTCGCTTTGATGTTTATGAATGTTTAAACTCTCAAAAGCTGGATGTGAAGTTATCAATGAAACCGGTTGTATACTTACAACTCTTGACAGATTCCGAATGTCTCTTCAACACAAGTCCTACAAATACTGTCGTAATTGAAACAAACCCTGAAACTCAAACTGATTATGACCGCAGCAATCCAAGCTGTGAGATTTGAAGCCTAGCTGCCTGGCTGTCTTTGTGAGACAGGTGCACAGGCAATTGTAGTGAGACGCATTAACCTCTTATCCTCGTGTCTGTCCTCCCAGGCTAACGTTGCCATTGGTGCATCAGGTGCACAAACGTGTTCAGCACCGTGACCAGGACCGTTCAGCTGATGCCGGTACCTCACTTCTGTTTTCATTCTAGGCTACATCTCCAAATCACTTGCGTCAAAATCGGAGTCCGATTCAGCAATAACATGAAAAATGTCATCCATGGATTATTTTGCTTTGAGCATTCACTTTGGTATCTCTCCACATGTCATTTTAGAAGCCGTTTGCTCTTCGCTACTCATTCACACACAGGGAGTCGGTCAAATCAACAGAGCTAACTGTCCTTCTAGCAAAAGCGTATCGAAAAGAGCTGTAACAAGAAGATCGCTGATCTCTATCAATCGCTAATAAGACTGAGGCTTTCAAAATAATAAACAAAAACTGTGTTAACACGTGATTAAAAAAAATTCTGGCGTTAATGAATACGTTACCACGATAATAATGCGTTAGCTTGCCCAGCATATATGCAGTTTATATATTGGTTTTTTGTTGGCTGTGGCTAAAAGATCTGGGCTGGTAACTAGGAGGTTGCCGGATCGAATCCCGGCAGTGACAGAAGAAATGCTACTCTGTTGGGTGCTTGAGCAAGGCCCTTAACCTGCAATTTCTCCGGGGGTGTACAACAGTCTCTGTGTATTGATTTCTGTGAAACTCTCTACATCTTTAAAACAATTTCTTTTGTTTGTCCTTTTTATACAAATGTGTTTTTCAAGTCTCTGTTTTTCAAGACTTGCAAATCCTCACACAGGTATTTATGCTACTTCTCATTAAAAACAGGTCAAGCATCTTATCTTTCAGACTTGCTGTCCCTAGGGCATTGTGGGGTCAGCTCAGGGGGAACAAATCCTACAGTGTGATCTACCAAACAGTTCTGTGCAGCTTATAATGGCGGTTTGATGGTTAGCATGTTTGCTTTTCAACTAAGTATCTAAATTCCAATTCAGGCAATTCTTTTACATTTTCTTTTAATCAAGCATTTTCCTTACTATTTTGTCATGGCCCTTATTGTCCCAGAAGATATCTATTACAGGTTTGGAGGTTCTTTTCATTAGAATGAAGACTAAAGAATATTGTACTCATAGAATCTGTATAAAAGACACTTAAATATGAACAGTGGTTATGTATTAAAATGAACAAGTCTTGGTAACAATTTGTACTAGTTCAGCTGGTACATTGGTAATTGCAGTTTTACTAATAGTTTTTAGTCACAAATTTAAAACCAATACAGTATTTTTATTTTTGTCTGAAGAAACAAAGATTAAAAGCTAAACGAGAAAGCTTTGACTGTGTTTCTCACCTGTTCTGTTCAAATTGTAAAAATATAATTTCAACACATTGAATAATGAGCAAATGTAATACTGTTCGCTGACATTTAGGTAATGTTGAGTAGTTTACAATGTTTAAATGCAACATTAAAATGCATTTTATGAGTAATATCTACATTCGTACATTTCCTTTTAGGGGAAAAATGATTCCATCGGATTTGAAGCTGAAAATCCTGGAAGCAAAGGAAAAAGTAAGTAGAACCTTTCAACCTAAGGGAAAAAAAAACAAAAGCTGAACACCATTTCAGTACTTCAGATTAAAGTAGTTTTTTTTTTTTTCCCCCTCGGTTACAACATCATCCATCCATCCATCCATCCATCCATTTTCCAACCCGTTGAATCCAAGCACAGGGTCACGGGTTTTCTGCTGGAGCCAATCCCAGCCAACACAGGGTGCAAGGCAGGAACCAATCCCGGGCAGGATACCAACCCACCGCAGGACACCCACACACTAGGGACAATTTAGAATCGCCAATCCACCTAACCTGCATGTCTTAGGACTGTGGGATGAAACCGGAGTACTCGGAGGAAACCCACGCAGACATGAGGAGAACATGCAAACTCCACGCAGGGAGGACACGGGAAGCAAACCCGGGTCTCAGTTACAGCATAATGATGGAGTGAATTTTATTTATTTTCTATAGTATCCTTCTCATAGTGATTTACCTAAATAGTAAAGATAACAAGGCATAATATTCTCATACAAGCTTTATAGCGTTCAGAATAAAGGAGAAATGAGATTCCACTCCAAACATAAGTTGAAACCAACTGTCACTTGATGCCATTTTAATAATACAGATTAATATTCACACAGACTTAAGAACTTGTGAAATCAATAAGGGTCTCAAAAGCTGAACACTAAATCTAGTGTTACAATGCTAACCACTACACCACCATCCCAAAAACAGTTACTTGAATGAGGAATAGAAGAAAGTTTTTGAAACATTCTTGCTGTGTTAATCAGAACACATTGGAACACTTTGAAAGAGTTGCAGTTTTAAGATGATATATATAATGTCTTATTGAAAATCAAATGGTAACAGAATAATGTGGAGAAATAAAATTATTCAAAAGTAAGAATTTGCAAGGCTGCATTTTATTATTATCTTTTCTGATTATATTGACCACTTATTTTAAAGAAGATCATGGTGGCCAAGCAACATCTTGGTATACAGTGCCTCGGGTGTCTTATAGGAATGTTTTTCTTTTTTCTGTCTTTTAATTTTTTTAATAAACTGTGGGGCTTCGCCCCTTGCTCGCTTTGCTCACCAACTCCCTGCTCTGCGCTACGCGCCAGCCACTTCATGTCTCTGCTGTTTGTGTATGTGGATTTCACTTTCACCAAACAACATTGGGAAGAAACACTACTTTTCCCTGATGGCAACACTAATTAGATGATCAAGTCTCCAACTTAAAGTTTAAAGCTGAACAATATATACGATTGCTTTTTGCTGTTACATTATTTCACAGAGTAATCATTTCCATTTGTTTGCACTAATGTGATCTTTACTATAATTTTTTGAGACTTTCAAATTTCAGTATTTTCATTATCTCCAACCTGCTCTGCATGTGTACCGTGCTAATGTTTTTAAACTTCTTTATGACGTTCTACTGTCTCTTTTACTCTTTGTCTTTTTTTTACGGCCCCAGGCATGGTTAAATCTCTTGGTACAAAGTGTCATCTCGTGGGACTTGAAAGTATCTCTCTGAAAAAGTCACATCTCATCCTAGGCTAAAGTCTCATCTCGTCCCAGGATTTTTTTTTTTTTTTTATATAATGGAGAGAAATGGATGTGTGGTAATTACTTGTGCATTTAGAGAACACTTGCTCGCACACTCAAAAATAGTTCTGGTTTGCTAATTAGCCTAATATACAAGTCTTTTGGATAATCATGACAAACTAGAGTACCAGGGAAAAATATGTGCAGGCTCGAGGTGATCATCCATACCTCGCATAGATAAGACCAACTTTTTTTTTTTCTTTTTCCTTAAAGCTCTGATGTGGCAGCAGTAACTACTGCTTTGCCTTAAAAGTAAATGTTTAAAGTACATGTCATAACAAAAATCATTCAAAACAGTTAATGGGGAGGGAAAAAAAACTAATCAAAAGAAAATCATAATGTTACATCCGGCTGTTACAGTACTTGTCTAACATGGCTGAATAATGAACTCTGTATAGTCATCCATCCATTTTCCAACCCGCTATATCTTAACTACAGGGTCATGGGGGGGTCTGCTGGAGCCAATCCCAGCCAACACAGGGCGCAAAGCAGGCAGCAAACCCCGGGCAGGGCGCCAGCCCACCAAGGGCACACCAAGCACACACTAGGGACAATTTAGAATCGCCAATTCACCTAACCGGCATGTCTTTGGACTGTAGGAGGAAACCCGTCAGACACAGGGAGAACATGCAAACTCCACACAGGGAGGACCTGGGAAGCGAACCCACTGTGCCACCGTGCTGCCCCCTGTATAGTCGTGCGCAACTAAATATGTAACATCTCCAGGGTAGTACAGGATTGCCAGGAACCAAGCCCTTGCCTGGCTATTCCATAAATGGAATTAGGGCCCACAACAGGGATATAATTGGCAATTCAGAGGTGTGACTGACCCTAACTGCACATTTTCTGAATGTGGAATGAAACCAAAAACCCAATGGAAATGCATAGAAACTAGTAGCACCTCCAGTCTAAGCATAATGAAGTAACACTGGTATTCCCTACATTACTTTGGCCACTTCAAAAAGAAAACAAAAAGGGTGATAACAATGTAGATCGTGTACACACTAAATAATATCAATAAATTGAGTAAATCCTTTATTTGTGTTTTATATTGTTAAACAAATGCATTAGTTTATTAAGACCTATTGCTTTTAGAACCATTTCTACTTGTGATCTAGTTTTATAAAATGTGCTTTTATAAATCTTATTGAGAATCAATAATATCCAAGATGAATTTATGAATTTAAATAGTGAAGGTTATTAGGCATAAAACTACTGCAGATCAAGCCTGCTATTTATATTAAGAAATGGGGGCTGGGGTTAATAAAAATGTGCTAGTCGGTCAATCTTGATTTAATGCAAATACTGCATTTTTCAAAGTCTGTACTGAATTTAATATATTTGGAACTTCAGATTTAACTAATTTAAATGACCAGTAATTTCAATAAAATAATAAAATGAGAAACCTTTATCACTTAGAATGCTTTGCAAGTTTAAAATCATTTACATGCTGTATAAAAACTTAACTTTAATTGTCAAAATGAAAACAATTCCACAATAACCAACAAACATTTTTGAGAATTAGTAAGTCTGGGTCTTTTGACTCTCTCTAATATTGCAAAAGCAGATTAGCCTGATTTTAATTATTTGATTGTACAGTTAATTGTGAAGAAATATCCTTTGTGAACATCAAGCTCTTTCTAAGCTGTGATACTTGTAGACCTGTTATTATTATTATTATACAAGCAAAATCAGTACTGAATTATGAACTATTCAGTAAAATTTATATTTTTGTTCTTTTATATTTAAAAATTGACAAACTAAATTTGGTATTTTTTATTCCCCCCCACCCCAAAGAGAGCTTGCCTAATAGAAGATATCAACTATAATATTTATGTGTAAGAGTATACATTAATTAACTTGGAATCTCCCAAAAATGTAACAAAAAATAGTTACTACCTTTTTTATGGGTAAAAAGAAGTACTAAAACAGTTTTAGTAAGCTTGAGGCAGCAGCTACTATATAACCATGGTGTCTCTAAGCTACCTTGCAATTAACAGTACTTTTGGAAAATAAAGTAATTATCTGTAAGATGTACATTGAGCTGCATATTTTTCAAATCTCACTCTTTTTAGCTCATGTATTTTTCGTTCACCATACATTTTCAAACAGTGTAGCACCTTTGCTTGGCTTGTGGTTAACTCAACGCAAAAGGAGGTAAATGTTGGGAGCAGCGTTTAGTAATTTTTTTTTTTTTTTTTTTTTTTCTTAAGGCTTGATTCCTCTCATTTTGTCAATTTCTGTGCAGCTTTCCCGGCCATTGGGAAGCTGCCTCTTTAAAGTTCTCTATTGAAAAAGCTGGTATTCTTCTCTTTTACAGTACTTTGTTGGAGATTGTCACTCTGAATTTTACTAATTCTACATCTGTCTTTGGTTGAGTAATTTTACTTGCCAAATACTGAGCTCAATTTATAAAGCAGTAAAAAAATACTGTTGCCAGTCTCCTTTCATAACCTGCCAGGATAGCAAAAACTGCTTCACTTTTAGTTGCATAAATCTACCTGCTTCTCACCTAATTTGTTGTCCAAATTCTACGATATGTGGGCCTCGTAGAAAATACAGAATACCAATAATTTTATATAAAGCACGTATTAGCATATAGTGAAATTCCATTAACTCATTTGAGTTTCTTACAGTATTTTGTTTTTTCTCATGTACACTATGGTCCAAAATGTATGCGCATATGTATATTTTATACTGAGTTTAGAGAATCTCTGTATGGGTTTCACAGTGGCTAATGAATAAGAAAAGTGGATTTGTGAAGGATTAATTCTCCAAAAATAACAGAACTTTAGCAATGTGAAGATAACTAAATGATCAGTTTAATAGCTTCCTGTATTTGGATAACCGCATATCCAAAAAGTCAAACCCATACATTTACTAAAATGTGTAAAGTACATATTACTCATTTAGGAATAGTGGCACGCCTCCATCACTTTTGTACTCCTGTTTCGCTACAGTTAGGAGTTTTTCTACTATTTGAATATTCCTGTCCATAATTGTCATTCATAACTCCTACATTCATTATTACCACACTTTTTTTATTCTAATGGTGGCTCAGAGGCAAAACTACTGGTATCACTGCATAGACAAACCATTGTAATCATCTTTTTGGCAACCACTGTTGTCTGCAAGTTGTCAGTTTGATGAAGCTGTAATTAGAGCAAACATGTTTATCACAATATACTGGCATGTTTTCTGTTTATATAGCACAGTGAGTGCCATAAATCTTTTGCATTATAACACACGTGAAATGGAGAAGAAAATTTAAAATGATTTAATGTTAAAATTATGACTCCTGCGAAATGCTGTGGAATGTTCTTGGAGCACTGTGCATACGATTTGAAATTTGTTTTCCCCTCCTCATTTTAAAATACTTCTCATACTATCATAATGCTAAGTGACAAAATAACACATTATAAAAGTAAATATCAGCAAAGGCTTACTGGAAAGCACCAAGTACACCTATAGCATGAGGCATATATACAATAAAGCCATAGTATATGTATATTTATACATGTGAAAGTGCATGTATATGTGTTTTAACTCTTTAAGACGCCATAGGTATGGAACAGTTAAAATGATGAATCTGAGGCAATCTAATATACTGTATATAAAAACAAGGGAGTAGTAAACCATATTTGTGCTAGAAGTACTCAAGAATGAGATTTTCTGGCAGAATTTCCAAATGATAAATAGAAGCCAATTATATACCCTATTTTCTTGGTACTGCAGCAACATTTGAACAGATGCACTTTTATCCTACTGATTATTAAACTAGCACTGATTTTTGAGGCAGGCTCAGGGATGCAATGGAAACAGGGGTTGCTGGAGAGTGTTGTACTAAACAGATCTTAACATTTTAAAGTAAGTCTCAGAACTTTGAAAGATACTTATAGGTTGTGAAATGACACTCGGGAAATGACTGAGGCTAAGGATGTAACTTATAAAGTGGCAATGCATCATTGTAAAAGAGAGAGTGTGTGAACAAAAGGTTAGAGGTAGAGCTCTGATGGGTTGATTGGGGGTGTTTGCTGGACACACGGATCACTGGTTAGTTCAGAAAGGGCTTACTAAACAGTTGGCACCAGGAGTAACTTGGTGTTTTGACCATGTTGTGTTTGATTTGTTAGTTTTTTTTGCCATTTTCTGCTTTTAATTACAGGGAAAAACAAAGAGCTCTGTGCTATATTTATATAAAAAAAAATAATAAATTATTTATATATATAATATTTATTTATTTATATAATATTTATTTATTTTTATATATATATATATAGCGCTCCAGCAGACCCCCGTGACCCTGTGTTTGGATTCAGTGGGTTGGACAATGGATGGATAGATAAAAAAAAAATCACAAATTTTCTCTTTTCAGGGATGCATTCCTTTGTATGTCAATGCCACTGCTGGGACTACAGTTTATGGAGCGATTGATCCACTTCCTGAAATTGCAGATATCTGTGAAGAGCACCAGTTGTGGATGCATGTTGATGTATGTATATTAAACATTACAGTGATTAAAACTATGAAATGTGAAATCTTTTGAGAAATCTTAAATATTAGTATAACTTTAAATATTTTGTTCCTTTCTCTTTATGTATTGTAAAACTAGAAGACTACATGTGTTTTAAATGAATATACTTAAAATTTGCCAGCACTGCTATTAAATTTACATACATGTTCTATTGTATATAGGTATTTCTAACTTGGACAAAATATTTCTCTCTTAACTCAGTTATTATTCTTCCTGTTTACTGCATCTTGGTTATCCTGGCTTCATAGTACATGTCAACATATTCTATCTATCCAGTTTCTTAACCCACTTCAAGCTACGCATATTTGAAAGAAACAATGAACAACCAGTCATGCGCTGAAAGTAGAACCATTTGCAGGTGCTTCTGCCATAACACTGTTGTAGGTTCTACGCTTCCAAAACTCAAGTTTCTGTAATATTGTTTCACATTTCTTACTGACTTTAGCATTTTGCTGTCTTACATTCAACAAAATTGATTTCATACTTTTCAAATTAATTTACTTAACACTGTTTAAAGAATTTAGACCCACAATCATTTTTCTACCCCATGCTTTATATTTGCCCAGTTTGAGCAATATTACATTAAATTATCAACATCTTTAGCTTCATATCATTCTTCATCATGATGCACTTTTTTTATGTCCTTCAACTTTGATTTCACTCACACAAATAACTTCAGGCTTTCCACACAAAATGATATATTTTTCCAAATTTAACCCCTTCTCAAAATTTTATATTCCTTTTAAACCATTCAACAAATTCATCTAATCATTCTTATCTCATTTATTTATAAATTTACTCCCATATGACATTCAACTTCTCAGCGGAGTTGCACCAAATTTCTCTTTCTTCCTCTGGCTCATCAAGCCTTTGAAACATGTACTGTAATGTATTTTGAATACGACTCTAAAGATGATCCAGAAGTGAATAAATTAAACGGTTCCCCACAATGTGTGGAGATGGATTCAGGTGAAGTATTCCAGAAACCTTTTATAAGGAGTGATAACCAGAAATGTTTTGTACTTGAGTGACCCAAATAAAAAGTAACAATATAGTAACGTGGCAGAAGATACAATTCAAGCAAACCAAAGGCAAGTTATGTGAGACAGCAAATAGTCACAATGTCAAAACACAAGAACAATAAAACACTTCAGTCACTAATGTGTGTTTCTGTTTTATGCTCCTCCCTTCATGTAAATGTTGCATGGTTAGAGCTGAGCAGAATGTGAAAGACTTGAACAAGTATGAGGCCAGAACCATACCTAGCATTTCATGTTGACGTCAGAATGACAGTGGAATATGGGTGCAGAGTTTGTATAAATTGGTTAAGATGGAGCACATTGTTATGGCATGGTTAACATAATATTTAAAAGATAATGATACTGTTGCAGTATCAATATTCCATTGCATGAGCAATAGCAAGGAATGCTCAAGACAGCCTTCTTCATTATTGGATTATCTCAAAGAAAACATTACATTAACCAGCAACATGCATTGTTAGAGCCTAATAGTATACTTTAGTATCAAACCCTAAGCATTTCAAGACAAATATAGTTGCCTCATATAACATTATACACAATATGATAAAAAAAAAAATGTGACTGAGCATTGCATCATTCCTTTATACATGACCAAATTTGCACATACGAGTATCTTTACATTTATTATGTTTCAAAATACAGAAACGGAACACTTCTACTTTAATCTTAACAAGTCCAGGTGTAATATCTAACCTTACATTTACTTATTTACTTATCATCTGAAATACCTTTCATGTATTTTTGAAAACAGCCGAGTGTTGTGTCTGCAGAATATCCCAAATCACTTTTTATTTTAAACCTCACCCAATGTATTAAATATCCTAATGAGAGAACCCACAGAGCATCATAACTAGACATGACACATAGCCATACACACATTTCAGTCCTTTGATGCCAAACATCAGCTTGATGGCCTTTCACTTATGTTAATGTTCTCTCTTTCAGTTCTGATTCTCTTTATACTCTCAGTACAGCTCCTCAAAAATAAAAATCATTAGGGAAATTCTTTAAACAGTACATTCTAAAAGTATTCAGACCCCTTTGCTTGTCATGTTGCAGCCCTATGCTCAATTCATTTAAACTCGCTTTTTTCAAGTATTCTGACCATTTGCAATGACACTTGAAATTTGATGCAGGTGCATCTCATTTTGTTGACCATTGAGATGTTTAGAGTCCACCTGTGCTAATCATCATTGATTGGACAGGATTAGGAAAGACATACACTTGCCTATAGAAGGTCCCACAGTTGGCAATGTTTATCAGAGCACAAACTCTGCGAAGGTGTCAAAGGAATTGCCTGCAGAACTTGGAGTACAGACCTGAGGGAGGCTACAAAAGATTTCTGCGCATTTAAGATTGCCAAAAGTACAGTCGCCTGCATATTTTTTAAGTGAAAGAAGTTTAAAACAACCTCAACTCTTCTTAGAGCTAGCTATCCAGGCACACAGAGTAATTGGAGAAGGGCCTTTGTAAGAGAAATTAACTTGTATCTGAGGGGCATTCTGGTTAAGCTTCAGGAAACTTATGTGGAGATGGTTGACCTTCTGGAAGTTAATTCCATCTCTGCAACTCTATAGCAGTCTGGGCTTTATGTCAGTGTCACAAAAAGGAAGATTTTTCCTATTTAAAAGACACACGAATGTCTGTTTGGAGTTTGCAAAATGTCGCCTAAAGGACTCTTTATGACTGTAAGAAATAAGATTCTCTGGTCTAATGAAAGAAAGAAACCAGGCATAGCTCATCACCTGTGTATATGCCATTCCAATTGTGAAGTATGGTGTTGGCACCATCATTCTGTGGATTTTGTTTTTCTGAGGAAACTACTCCGGGTTGAGGGAATGCTGAGTGGAACAAAGTACGTAAATATCCTTTATGAAAATCTGCTCCAGAGAGCTGCGGACCTCCGCCTGAAACGAAGATTCACCTTTCAACAGGACAGTGACCCTAAGCATGCAGTATAGACAACACAGGATTAGCTTAGTGACAACTATGGGAATGTCCTAAAATGGGACTTGAACCCAATCAAGGGGCCTAAAAACAGCTGTTCAATGATGGTCTCATCCAACCTGACACAGATTGAGAGTTTTTTTTACAGAGAAAAGTGGCAGGATATTCTCAAATCCAGGTGTGTGACACTTGTCACATCATAACCTAGAAGACTCTAGGCTGTAATTGCTGCCAAAGGTGCATGAACCAAGTACTGACTAAAGGGTCTAAATACAGTATATGTATCACTGATATTTCCATTTTTTTTTACGTTTAGTGAATTTGCAAAAAATTTGAAAATCCTGTTTTTGCTTAGTAGTTCTTGTGTTTTCATTGTTGCCTAATAATGGAGTTTAAAAGATTTGAAGATAAGTCTGCACTATAACAAACTATGAAAAGATGAAGAGGACTGCATACATTCCAAATGCAATATGGCATTCTGGCCATAATTTTCATCACTGTCACTGACAAACAAACTCCGGATGGATCTCAAAACTATCACTATCTTGATCTGGTTTTCTGTTCATCACTTAATCATTCACTTAATTGAAACACTAACCATCCATCAATATTTAATTTTTTTTACTGCCCATTTTACTGAGTAACACCTTGTCAAAAATCCTCCTGATCTGCAAATTCATAATGCAGGTTCTTTCTTATATGCTGATGCTCCTTCTGCTTTTGTCTGGAATAAAAGAAACTGATTTTAAATGACTTTTACTCAACCCTTGATCCATTTCTCAAGCATCATCATTGTCTGCTCCAAAAGCTTGATTGCTTGTTAAAAGCCACTGTTTTATGGATCAGTCTTTCTGTTGTACATTTTCTTTCTAGCCTTCAAAGAACCTCCTTTCTATATGATCAAAATTGTACAATTGTATCATTCATTTGGCACCCACAACATTATGCTGCCTTCACTTTGTTCAACACTACTTCTGTTGGATCTTCTGCATTACATCTCTTTATCATCTTTAGATTTTCATGACCACTTCTATTCTGAATACATCTAAGTTGTTTTCTAAAAAGTGTATTTTTAATAGGCTATTTATTTATCTTCGTGTCCTTCCAATATGCCTCACTGTGTATAGTTGATTCTTCGGTCTAACCACAAACATTTTTGATTAGTTGGAGTAAGAAATTCTTTTCAATTTTCCATTTATTATTCACATTATAGCCAATTCAACTTTTAATTGCTCGTTATCAGCATCTCCGCAAGCTACCCTTTTAAACTCCTGATATCACATTTTTCCTCACTTATTTCATATCTTAGGTTAAAAAAAAGCAGATTCAAATGTTACTGATTTCTTTTTATCTTTCTTGCATCACTTCTATTGGATCACTAAACTTCAATATTTTGACAGCTTTCGGAACCATTGAAAATTTCTCTAATCATTAGCCCATTAAAAAAAGTGCTGTTTATAATGGTCTAGTAGAGTAAACAGATAAAAAGGAAAATATAAATCTATCACTTTTTTATTTTTTGAGTAGGCTGCCTGGGGAGGGGGACTTTTGATGTCCCAGAAACACTCTGAAAAGCTTACTGGCATTGAAAGGTAAAATACTGTCTCTTATTTTTCAAAGAATAAAGGTATGTGGTTTGTAAATAGTGGTAAAAATTGTTACATTGCATTTCGTTTTAGAGCTAAATCAGTTACATGGAATCCTCACAAAATGCTTGGTGTTCCCCTACAGTGCTCTGCTATACTTGTAAGAGAAAAGGTGAGTCACAGAACAAGTAAATGTATCTCTTGAGCAAGAAATTAGATACTCTGCAAAACACAACAGCCTTTGTTACTTGATTGAAAAAGGAGGTGTGATAATTATTTTATGTGGCTGTAAGGTGAAACTGCTTTTTGAGAGCAATATGCGAGTTTAAGTCATTTTTTGTTTTGTAATGTGGTACAATAGTTGTGGTATTGTGTGGAATACAACAACATTTATTTATATAGCACATTTTCATACATAAAAAGGTAGCTCAAAGTGCTTTACATTATGAAGAATAAAAGACACAGTAAGAAAATAAAATAAGTCAACATTAATTAACATAGAATAAGTAAGGTCCAATGGCCAGGGGGGACAGAAAAAAAAACAAAAAAAAACTCCAGACGGCTGGAGAAAAAAATAAAATCTGTAGGGATTCCAGACCATGAGACCGCCCAGTCCCCTCTGGGCATTCAACCTAACATAAAAGAAACAGTCCTCTTTGTATTTAGGGCTCTCACAGAAGGACTTGATGATGATGGTCACATAGACTTCTGGCTTTTAGTCCATCAATGTTGGCGCATCATGATGCTTTGAGTAGGTAGTGGTGGCGCAGGCCGCCACCACAAAGAAACCGGAAAAAGAAACAGAAGAGAGAGTAGGGGTCAGTACGGATTTAAGAGCCACCATGAATAGTTATTATGATGAATTGAACATACAGAGTATCAGGATTAAGTTAAAGTGAAGTTATGAAAAGGCCATGTTAAAGTAATGTGTTTTCAGCAGTGTTTTAAAGTGCTCCACTGTATTAGCCTGGCAAATTCCTATTGGCAGGCTATTCCAGATTGTAGGTGCATAACAGCAGAAGGCCGCCTCATCACTTCTTTTAAGTTTAGCTTTTGGAATTGTAAGGAGACACTCATTTGAGAAGCTAAGGTTACGATTTGGAATATTGGGTGTCAAACATTCCGATATATAAGCTGGAGCGAGATTATTTAAGGCTTTATAAACCATAAGCAGAATTTTAAAGTCAATTCTGAAAGACACAGGTAACCAGTGTAGTGCCATCAAAACTGGAAAAATGTGTTCGGATTTTCTATTCCTAGTTAGGATTCTAGCAGCTGCATTTTGCACTCGTCGTAAATGTGTTATGTCTTTTTTGGGTAGTCCTGAGAGGAGTGCGTTACAGTAATCTAAGCGACTGAAAACAAAAGAGTGAATTAATTTCTCTGCATCTTTCAATGATATAAGAGGTCTAACTTTTGCTATGTTTCTTAAGTGAAAAAATGCTGTCCTAGTGGTCTGATGAATATGCAATTTAAAATTCAGGTTACAGTCAACAGTTACCCCTAAGTTTTTTACTTCCGTCTTGAGTTTTAATCCTAATGCATCAAGTTTATTTCTGATAACCTCATTGAATCCATTATTGCCAATCACTAAAATTTCAGTTTTCTCTTTATTTAGCTTGAGAAAATTACTATTCATCCATTCAGAAATACTAGTACGACATTGTGTTAGTGAATCGAGAGAGTCTGTGTCATCAGGTGGAATGTCACCATTCACATCGATTCTAATTGTTATTGGAAAGTTTAAATATTATTTTTTGCCACATAGTCCGTAATAACCCATAACCATACCATTTTCTAAGCCTGCTTAAACCTGAGAGGGGTTGTGGTGGGTTGGAACCTATCCCAGCCAGCATACCAACCCCAGGACAGGGTGTCAGTCCATCGCAGAGTGAACATGCATTCCCCAATTTAGTGTTGCCAATCCACCTAACCCTAACATCTTTGGATTTTAGGATAAACTGAAAGGAAATCCAAGCATACAGACAGAAAATGCACACTCCATTCAGGGACGGCCCAGGGCATGATCCTGGGTATCCTTACTTTGAGAAAGCAGTGCTATCACTGCACCACCATGCCACCCAATAGCCCATATTATTTCATTGTAGTCCTGGGATTCCTTTCCCTATCAGCACTTCAGTTTTTCAAATTAGTGAAATAGAAATTACCCTTTTATACAGAAACAATAAGGAAAATGAGAGTGACTCATTGAAAGTAGCTTTATTACCTTCCAGTCCTCATATTGCATATGAAATTATGTGCCTTTGAAATTGATGAAGGTGAACAGAGTTGATTAGATGAAGTTGCACTTTTCACATATTTTCAGTATACAGCAGCTGCCATTGAATTCATATTTCTTATATGTGCTGATGAAATTAGCATTTCACAATTATTATAGTTCTACCATGTAATGGAGGCTGTTGTGAATGATCTATATAAATAAATAATTCACGAAGTCCATGGTAAGCAAGACAGAGCCCCGCCCACCAACAATTCGCTAAGCGGCCGACCATGGAACGCAAGACAGACCATGGGATAGTCACGACAGAGCCCCACCCACAACCAATTTGAGCAAGAGTGAAAGCATTTGCCAAGAATGTTTTCATTAATCAAGAATATATAATTCACTAAGCAGTCGACCAGAGCACGCAAGAAGCAGCACGCAAGACAGACCATGTGATACGCATGACAGAGCCCCGCCCACCAACAATTCGAGCGAAAGCATTTGCCCAGAATGTTTTCATTAATCAAGAACGACAGTCGGAGGTTCGAAGACGATCAGATACCGTCGTAGTTCCGACCATAAATGATGCCGACTGGCGATCCGGCGGCATTATTCCCATGACCCGCCGGGTAGCCAACCGGGAAACCAAAGTCTGTGGGTTCCGGGGGTAGTATGGTTGCAAAGCTGAAACTTAAAGGAATTGATGGAATGGCGCCACAAGGAGTGGAGCCTGCGGCTTAAATTGACTCAACACGGAAAACGTAACCCGGCCCGGTGACGGAGAGGATTGATAGCTTTATCGATTCTGTGGGTGCTGATGCATGGCCGTTCTTAGTTGGTGGAGTAATTTTGTCTGGTTAATTCTGATAACTAGCGAGACTCACTCATGCTAAATAGTTACGCGACCCCTGCGCAGTCGGCGTCCAACATCTTAGAACAGGGGTGCCCACACTTTTTTGTCTTGCGAGCTAATTTTAAAATGACCAGGTCAAAATGATCTAACTACATTAAAAATTATATATATATATATATATATATATATATATATATATATATATATATATATATATATATATATATATATATATATATATATATATATATATATATAACAAACTGCTCAAAAAAATTAAGGAACACTTTTTGAAAACACATCAGATCTCAATGGGAAAAAGAAATCCTCCTGGATATCTATACTGATATAGACTGCGTAATGTGTTAGGAACGAAAGGATGCCACATCGTTTGATGGAAATGAAAATGATCAACCTACAGAGCTCTGAATTCAAAGACGCCCCAAAAATCAGAGTGAAAAAATTGTGGCAGGCTAGTCCATTTTGCCAAAAGGTAATTGCAGCAACTCAAAATTGTACGCAGCACTTTGTATGGCCCCTGTGTTCTTGTATACATGCCTGACAACATCCGTGCATGCTTCTAATGAGATGACAGATGGTGTTGTGGGGGATCTCCTCCCAGATCTGGACCAGGGCATCACTGAGCTCCTGGACAGTCTGAGGTGCAACCTGGTGTCATTGGATGGACCAAAACATAATGTCCCAGAGGTGTTCTATTGGATTTAGGTCAGGAAAGTGTGCTGGCCAGTCAATGGTAACAATTCCTTCATCCTCCAGGAACTGCCTGCATACTCTCACCACATGAGGCCAGGAATTGTCGTGCACCAGGAGCCACTGTACCAGCATAGGGTCTGACAGTGGGTCCAAGGATTTCATCCTGATACCTAATGGCAGCCAAGGTGTCTTTGTCAAGCCTGTAGTAGTCTGTGTGACCCTCCATGGATATGCCTCCCTAGACAATCATTAACCCACCACCAAACTGCTCATGCTGAATGATGTTACAGGCAGCATAATGTTCTCCATGGCTTCTCCAGACCCTTTCACTTCTGTCACGTGCTCAGGGTGAACCTGCTCTCATCTGTAAAAAGCACAGGGCACCAGTGGTGCATCTGCCAATTCTGGTATTCTATGGCGAATGCCAATTGAGCTGCATGCTGCTGGGCAGTGAGCTCAGAGCCCATTAGAGGACATGGGGCCCTTGGGTCACCCTCATGAAGTCTTTCTGGTTGTTTGGTCAGAGACATTCACACCAGTGGCCTGCTGGAGGTCATTTTGTAGGGCTCTGGCAGTGCTCATCCTGTTCCTCCTTGCCCAAAGGAGCAGATACTGATCCTGCTGATGGGTTATGGACCTTCTATGGCCCTCTCCAGCTCTCCTAGAGTAACTGCTTGTCTCCTAGAATCTCCTCCATGCCCTTGAAACTGTGCAGGGAGACACAGCAAACCTTCTGGCAATGACACGTATTGATGTGCCATCCTGGAGAAGTTGGACTACCTGTGCAACCTCTGTAGGGTCCAGGTATCGCCTCATGCTACCAGTAGTGATACTGACTGTAGCCAAATGCAAAACTAGTGAAGAAACAGTCAGAAAAGATGAAGGAAAAATGTCAGTGGCCTCCACCTGTTAAACCATTCTTGTTTTGGGGGTCATCTCATTGTTGCCCCTCTAGTGCATCTGTTGTTAATTTCATTAACACCACAGCAGCTGAAACTGATTAACAACCCCTCTGCTACTTAACTGACCAGATTAATATCCCATAAGTTTCATTGACTTTATGCTATACTCTGATTAAAAGTGTTCCTTTAATTCTTTTGAGCTATATATATATATATATATATATATATATATATATATATATATATATATATACAAACAAAAACGTAACATGATTGACAAAGTAATTGTTTTGTCATGAGTATTGCTGGCCTCTCTCTCCCTCCCTCCCTCCTTTGGGGTGCGAGCAGCTGTTGCTGGGGAAGCCAGAATCCATCAAGGAAGAAATATTAAAAACATTTATTTGTACAAAATCTTAATTTATCTATCCATTCCTAAATAATTAAATGGGCAGTGCTATTTCGTATCGGTGCAGTACGCTGGTTGTTAAAACAGAGGACTCCTGCTCTTACGTGCACTTAGTTCATAATACCCAAGCAGCACTATCGTATCTGTTCAAGTTCTATTTAAATTTTAAATATAAGTAATTTTTATTTGGTCGACAGAAATATGTTTAGTAGGAATGCAAGTTAAATTTAGTTCATCATTGCATAAATTTTTCTTCACCATAGAAATTTAAAGACTAAATTCAACTTCCATTCCTACCAAAGATATTTCTGGCGACTAAATAGAACCTACTTATATCCAAATTCGAGCTATTGAGCTGTCGCCTGCCTGCCTGAATAAGCCACCCTCGCTTCGCTCTTACTTTTTTACCGTTAATTTAATCATGGTTAGTTGCAGAAAAATTATAACATGGAAGGAGGATTACACTGAGTATGGCTTTACCAAAACAATTATTGATGGTAAATAAAGTATCCATTATTCATAAAGCTTCAATTGGTGATCTGTTTTTTTGCGTTAACCTCATATTTCTTCATACTTCTTCTCAAACCAAGGGGGTGCGAAGGTAAAATGAATCTATATATAATACAGCTTCTCCGCTGCTTTATAAACGAATGCCATATAAGGCCATCGTTTCTCCTTGCTTTCGCGGTTCTGTACTGTTTTATTGTTTATTACGATTCTTATAGTTATTGTGTAGCTATTCGAGACTTTACTGTTCAGGTACCCATTTCCTTTATTTAATCCGCGGCTTGTACGTTATTTTTTGCTTGTTTATTACGATTATATAGATTTTTATTCCCTTCTTTAGCTGACTGCCTGCTCATACAAGACGCTCCGCTGGTTTTTTGTGAAACAGCCTTTACACAGCTTCTCCGCTGTTTTATAAACGAACAACATAGAAAGCCATCACCTTGTCAATTGTGTAGTGCCTTTTTTTTTGAGCAGGTTTGATGCATGGAAGTGATCACTCGTACTGCGTTCAGTCCGTTCACATGAGCTGCTCTCTTGTGTGATGTTGCGATGTCCACGGCTTTATTTAATGTTAGCTAAGACCCGGCAGTTAAAAGTTTCTCGCTACAGCAATTTGAACTCCGTTACAAAGTCATCCAAAGTCTCGTTTATAACTCGCGTCTTCTCATTAAACTTGTATCTCGCGAATAAAGTATTCAGCGTTTTTCTTCAGCGCTCTTTGGGAGCTCTTCCTTCATTTCTACGTACTGCGGTCACAGTCAGTTCACGTGATTACGTGGGAGGCGTGATGATGTCACACGCAGCTCCGCCCCCCCATGGCCGTCAAGCTAATGTCCATTACAGTATATAGGGGAAAATAGGTTCCAGTTATGACCATTGCGCATGGAATTTCGAAATGAAACCTGCCTAACTTTTGTAAGTAAGCTGTAAGGAATGAGTCTGCCAAATTTCAGCCTTCTACCTACACGGGATGTTGGAGAATTAGTGATTGAGTGAGTGAGTCAGTGAGGGTTTTGCCTTTTATTAGTGTGTATGTGATATACACTGAGTATACTTGTCGTACCTTTCATAACTGAATAACCTTTATGGCACAATAACAATTCAATACATTTATGGTCGCTACAGTATTTGGATTTAATAATCTTCAAGTGGGGAAAAGGCTGACTTGCATAAATAAGTAGAGCCGAATAATGCAGTCAAGGAGCTTTTGAATTCAGCCGAGTGAAAAATGGCGGCTGTCCGATTTTAACTGCGATTTTTGTTCCCTCTCCTTTGTCTTTCTCAGATCGCTTTTTGGAAGGACGTCAGTTTCGTAGTTTTTATGAACAAGTTCAAAAGTGCCTTTCCACATTTTGCTTATTTGGAATAGCAATGATAGATTGACAGATCAGAGAAACGCACTTCAATTGCGACATTGTCAAGAAAAAATCCTCTTCCAGTTCCACATCCAGCACGTACCCTCCCCAAACAAGTTTTTTAAATCCCTTCTTTAGTCAATATAAATTGGAAGGTTAACTAGATCACGGGCGGAGTTTTGCAGTAGCTCACGAGTTTGATCATGCGTGCGAGACGACCAGTGTGTTAGAAGAAAAGAGATCTCGGACTGGCCGCCCTGTATGTCAATCAAATGGCAAACGTCATTGGGAGGATATATGATAGACTAACATTTTAAAAAAAAAAAAAATTTTGAATGCAACGCGATCGACCTGCACTACCTTGGCGATCTTAGAGTTACGCCGTCCAGCCTCGTCTCTCGATCTGGGAGGTGAGGGCGCGGCGACGGTCCTCCAGTTTTCAGTCGCAGACAATTGTATGTTGCTCTCTCCAAAGTTCCATCTTTTCATTCTCTTACAGTCGTATCCTCAAACCCACCCCATTTGGACAACTGTGTCTTTCAGGAAATGTTCACCCATCAATACATAATTATGTGGCGTATGGTACGCAGCGGGTTGGCTAGTACAATATAAAATAACTAGCAAAATACCCGCGCTTTGCAGCGGAGAAGTAGTGTGTTAAAGAAGTAATGAAAAAGAAAAGTAAACATTTTAATAATAACGTAACATGATTGACAATGTAATTGTTTTGTCATTGTCATGAGTGTTGCTGGCATATATATATATATATATATATATATATATATATCTTTATCCATTCCTAAATAATTAAATGGACCGGCTATTTCGTATCAGTGCAATACGCTGCTTGTTAAAACGGATGACTCCCGCTCTTATGTGTAAGTCTGCGTGGATATTATGAACTATCGTTTCTGTTAAAGTTCTATTTAAATTTTAAATAGAAGGAATTTTTATTTAGTCGACAGAATATTATTCCGGAATAAATCAATTCAAACCTTAAATAACTTATAATATTTTGCTCCCCATAAAAATATATTCTGTCTAAATTATACAAGTTAGAAATAAAGTAAACGTTAAAAGAACAAACATGCAAATTTCTTTACTCTTATGTAATTTTATATAAAAAATAAACTTACATTTTTAAATATCCCAAAAGATTTTGCTGTCCATAAAAATATATCCTGTGAAAATTATACAAATTCAAATATGAACGTGGTGCATAACAAAACCTGGAAATATAAATAAAATTTGTTCTTTTCAGCAATAACAAATGAAATCATTCAGTTGTCTTTGCTCTTATGTCATTTTATCAGAGCTGGACGCCTGGCATCTTTTTTTGGTAAGAAGTTCGTTTATGTTTGGTGTGAGGTTCTGTGTTGTGGAGATTCTCAGGATAGACTGGAGGTGCTCATCATTGAGGCGACTCCTGTGTGCTGTTTTGTTAGTCTTCATGACTAAGAAGAGCTTCTCACACAGATATGTGCTACCAAACATGCACAATGTAGACGGAGCTGGAGAATTTCTGCGGGAATGGAGTGAATAAACTGTGCGGGCCCTGCAGTATCGTACTTTGCCTTCAGTGTGCCATTACACTGCAGCTCAATCACCTCCATCTGAATCTGCACAGGTGCAGTTTCCACATCGACGGCAAATGGGTTGGGAAACAACTGAAAATTTCTTTTTTTTGTTGTTCAAAGTCACCAAAGCGCCGTGCGAACTCAGTGCGCAGTGCGCTCAGTTTATCAGCAAAATGCGTATTTGGGAACACCGCTGTCCTGACTTGGTTCAACATTATTTGGCAACAGGGAAAGTGGGGCAAGTTGCACTGGTGCATTTGTGTCTCACATAAAAGTAGCTTCACTTGAAATCACTTTGTGATTTTGCATGGGTAAAAACGTCTGCTGAAGTGTCAGATTCTTCTTTAACTCTTCTGCTTTCTGTATCTTGTGCATTGCATTCAGGTCTTTCAGGTTATCTTGATGTTTTGTCTCATAGTGCCGTCTTAGATTAAATTCTGTAATTACAGCCACATTAGCTCCACAAATGAGACACACGGGTTTACCGGCAATGTCAGTAAACATATACTCAGCCTCCCTTCGGTTTTTAAAGGCTCTATGTTCAGAATCACCTTTTCTCTTCGGCATCATGTGGGCTAGCTTCGCAATAACTTGCAGCATCATAAGCTAGACTTGATTAACGTGGTAAGTGTTCGGCAAGGCAGCTGAAGCGCTGCATTATGGGATCTGTAGTTTATTGTGTTACCAGCGCTTCATCTCCCCGGTCTTTCTGCGTTAACCGCATATTCTTTCATACGTCTCAAACCAAGGGAATGCGAAGTTAAAATGAATAAAAATGCGTGCGTACATACTCCGTGCATCCCCTCTCTGGAATCGAACCTCGGCGGTAGAGGTGAAGCCTCTGCTATTGCGCCACGGCATGTGATTTATCTATTTGAGCGTAGCAGTGTAATTCGGTTTTTGTTCAGCACTCTTTGGACCTGTTGCTTTTTGTCTGCGCACTGTGTCAGTTCACGTGAGCCGCTGAATATGGTTTTATATGTCACTGGCTCGCTTCTAATTGTTTCGCTGCCTTCTTAATTATATAATGCATGTTTTCTTAAGCGCTTTTTGGAGCTCTTCCTGGTTTTCTACGTACTGCGTAATTACATGGGAGGCGTGATGATTTCACATGAAACTCCGCCCCCCACGGCTTTCGAGCTCAACTCCATTACAGTAAATGGAGAAAAATAGCTTCTAGTTATGACCATTATGCGTAGAATTTTGAAATGAAACCTGCCCAACTTTTGTAAGGAAGCTGTAAGGAATGAGCCTGCCAAATTTCAGCCTTCTACCTACACGGCAAGTTTGAGAATTAGTGATGAGTCAGTCAGTCAGTGAGGGCTTTGCCTTTTATTAGTATAGATAACTGATTGACCCGGTATAAACATTCAACAGAATATTCAATTAATAATAGTCTAACATTATGTGGCGCTCAATGTTTTTCACCCAATGGACTCATGCTCTTTTACATTGCTGTTTTAGATAGCTTGCAGTCCTCACTATTGCCACACTAATTGGAAATTGTACAACTATGGCAGGGTTGTGTGATACCCTTGACCCATGGCCATGGGCATATTTTTTTTATTTAGGTTATCAATAGTCATAAACCTTGGAAGGACCAGGGCAAGGGAGCAGACTTCTTTAAAATCCGTTTTTGTGTAAAACTGAGAATCCAAGGGATGCATGTGTGCAAACCGTACATATTCAAAAGTCACTAAGTAAATCCATAAACCCCATGACATAAAAATCTGTGCCCTGGGGTAAGAATAAACAGATGTTCCAAATACTGTACATACATACTTTTATAGCACAAACAGTGGAAAGGTAAAATGCTTTATGTTCTCTTCTTCCCATTTCTCTTTCTCGCAGCACCCTTTCATGGTTTTCACCGTGTCCCGAGCCTCCCTTCTAATTTAAGTTCCAGCTTTTGTCTCCCTCTCTTGTCTGCTCCGCCTATGAGAATGCAGCCACCTTTTATAGACTCTTTACGCAGTCCTTGGTTTGGCTCTTATTTTAATAGGTAGACAGGCTGATTTTGCCCATTCCTTCATCTCACTCCATCTCCAGCCCGCAATCCCTCTATCTCCATTTCACTTTCAAATGACATCTGCTCCTTCTCTGCACTGATCTTCTGTCTTTTATGCTGCTCAACCAGAGCTGGTGCTTGCAGATTACTGTGCAACTGCTAAACAGAAATCATCGATTAACCTAACACAAGTTTTCACCTTGTACCCTTATGAACCGAAACAATTAAATAAAATTAACACACTCAAGATCTTGTTTTACCACAACTTCCCATTTTTAAAGTGTTTCCTGCAACTGGTTCTGAAGCTGTTCATTTGGAGCATGGAATGCCAGTTCCTACTGATGCTGTCTCATAACTATTGTTACTATACATTTTATTTATAACTAGGGGGCTCTGCCAGTCGCATATGGGGAAGCGGATGTACAATTTAAACTGATTATTTTCATGGGAAGTTACATATGCATAATAGGCCTAACTATTTTATATTACAGCGAGTAATTGGACAACGAAAAGTATAACTGCCCGTGAGTGAATATTGTTTCTTTCTCCCTAATAAATAAAACGACTTTTTCGGGATATTATAATTTGATGTTTTCATCTTCCGCACAATCACCAGCAACTGTTTCAGCATAGTCTATTGATACGGATTTAACCAATTTGCCGTGTAACCGATTGTCATTTTTGGCGTTAATTTGTTTGACTTAATCTTTTCTTGGTGCTATAAAATTTATAAGACCCGAGAGTGGAGGAACTGTTTGTCAAAAGCATTCATATGAATGAAAGGTGAGAGTACCGTGTGTATGGTTGGCCATGAGATTTTTTCCAAGTCACGCCCTCCACTCAAAGTCTCATCTCACAGGACTTGAAAAAAATCTCTTGAATTAAGTCTTGTCTTATCACAGGATTTTAGAGAGCCATGCTTTTCTCAAGTTCAAAGTACCACAAAGTCATTAAAGTAAAAAAAAAAAAAAAAAAAATAGTTTAAACTAAGCATCAGGTGACAAAATAATAAATAGCAGAATAAAATATTGCAATAGTGCGTGACAGTTACATCAGCTGGGAATGACTTTCTAACAACTGACTCAAAACATCTTTGCTAGCTGCTGCACTTCCAGGCTTGAGGCCTAGAAAAAGCTACACTAGGGAAAGTCAGCTATGAACTCCATTCACTAGTTTTCCACAGTCATTTCCTCCAGTCAATGATGCAAAGATAGTAAATCACAAAATATAATGGTGAAAGATCACTATAGATAAGCATAAATTATAGAAAGTGCCCGCAAATATACAGGAATTAATAGATATGGAAAAACAACCAAATATTTATATACACTAGACATTTGCCCCTCCTTCTTTCCTCAGGCAATAAACTCACTATTTAATCAATTCGTAAAATAATCCCAAAGTAAACACAAGTTTCAGATTGGAACTGTAATTGAGAAGATGAAGGAAAATGATGTAGCTGGCCAAAAAGTAAAATTAATGCAAACAGAATGACTGACGTTATGGCACTTTTCCAAAGTAAATTATCCAGGAAATAAAAGGCCCACCAATCTGAGGCTCAGCAGTATTTTCCTGGTAGAATCCAGAGAAAATGTCCTCCAGTAGAACTGTGATGAGGTAAATTTTAGAAGTCCCTTGCCACTAGAAGTATTATTGAAAAACCTTCTTGGTAAACGAAATCAAGATGGAGGGGTTTGTAGAATTAAATCAAGATGGAGAACAACCACCGTGGTCTAAATTCCTCTAGATATAAAAATAACCTGGAAATCTTTTTACTGTAAACATGAAGTTCCACCTCAGAGGGTCAGCAGCTGTCAATCATGTGTCTTCCCCCATTCTATTTCAGTTGGTGATTGCTTTTACACAGTGAACAATTCACAATTTTGTAAAAGGACAACTAGCCGAAACAATTGAACAGACTGAACAAATGACAAAAATCATGTAGGACTGCTACAATTTCATAGATGAGTCCGGAGCAGTGTGAGCTGGTATTTCATCATTCAAATGAGAAACTTTAATGCCAGTTGCAGGGGAGCCCATAATAAATGCAAGCCTGTTCATTTGTTTCAGTTGAATTCTGATTGTGTTGTGTTTTACTGGGTTTTATTCTATATATCTATATTCTTTGTTTATTATGTTTTATCGTAAAGCACTTTGGCTACAGCATTACTAATGTTGTTGTTTTAAATATGCTGTATAAATAAATTGACATTGACAAATTCCAAATTTGCACTGAAGTTTGATAGTTTTACATATCATAAAGTAAATAGTATGTCAAACTTTGCTTTTGTCTCTAACAGAATTCAGAAAAATCTTTTTTTTTTTTTTAACGGATAATGCTAAAATATACCTTCTATATCTTTTGCAAAAACGTGTTGTGTAGTCATCTGTGATATACTGCAGCAAACAGCATTCATTGTAAATGCATTTGTTCTAGGGTCTTCTTCAGGCATGCAATCAAATGTGTGCTGGATACCTGTTTCAAACTGACAAACACTATGATGTTTCCTATGACACCGGAGACAAAACTATTCAGTGTGGCCGACACGTTGACATTTTTAAATTCTGGTTAATGTGGAAAGCTAAGGTAAATGGAGTCTGTCTATTTTCTAACATTTCTGATATAAATATATTGTAGATATTGCCCTTGGCTAATAATATGAAATGTACATATGTGCTAAAGTATGGTATATTTTTGTAATAATTGGTTTTCAAACTGTTTTTATTACACAGAGTTTTCTGCAATATAGCACATACAGCATATTTGTAAATGCAAATGGCAGCCTTGTTCATTTCATATAACTGGACATTTCAGAGTGCACATGAAATTACAACATTAATTCATATCTATCTCTATCTATCTCTATCTCGATATATAATCTTCATTTGGATCTTGATCTTTGTTTGCCCGCGAATGAATTAGAAGAAGAAACACTAGATGGCAGTAGAGAGACAGCTAAAACATAGGCATTGCATTAAGAATCTCCTCCAGGCTTATACTACTGAAGACTGTAGTACGCCAGCCACACCTCAAAACACAGACATTCAAACTAAACAAATTGTTCTGCTTTAAATTAACTAAAGAGATCTTCATTTAGATCTTGATCTTTGTTTGTCCGCGAATTCCACGCATGCGTAGACCACCTTCCAGTTTAGTACGTTGTTGTTACTCACGGATGTCAACAATGTGCTGGAATAATGAAAGGGGTGGCGGACAGTGTTACGCTGGTTAGCTCCTGAGGCCTGGTTAGAGAATGAGATTGCCGAAGATGAAAGGTACGTGCCTACGTAACATATGAATGAAAGAAAGACAGTGGGTAAAATGAATGACATTGTAACAGCACATTACGAAAATGATTATTGTTACGTTGTAGCCGGGGAGTGCTGCACGTCTCACAGTTGTACCATGGCTTGCTCACATGTCAGTGAAGTGATCCATATTTATGTTTTAAAGAGCCTGGATACCTATGTGTCCCCCTTTTATAACCATTGCTCTGTGTATATTGCCTTACTCTTTGGATTGCCACAAAGCAACCTGCAAGATTGGAGAAAGGTTGAGAAGAGATTGTGAGAGGAAATGACAGCGTCGTGAAAACAAGACAAACTGTGAACGGACAGAAGCAGAAATGCTCCTTCACCACCACATAATTACTATTCTGACAGAGATTCCGAGTAGGCCGTTCCTATCGAATCAATATCCAAGGGTTTTCTTTTGTAATTTTGTTTCCCTTATAAAAAATCATAATGCTCAAAAAAATTTAAGGAACACTTTTTAATCGGAGTATAGCATCAAGTCAATGAAACCTCTGGGATATTAATTTGGTCAGTTAAGTAGCACAGGGGGTTGTTAATCAGTTTCAGCTGCTCTGCTGTTAATGAAATTAACAGCAGGTGCACTAGAGGGGCAACAATGAGATGACCCCCAAAACAGGAATGGTTTAACAGGTGGAAGCCACTGACATTTTTCCCTCCTCATCTTTTCTGACTGTTTCTTCACTAGTTTTGCATTTCGCTATGGTCAGTGAAACTACTGGTAGCATGAGGCGAAACCTGGACCCTACAGAGGTTGCACAGGAAATCCAACTTCTCCAGGATGGCACATCAATGTGTGTCATTGCCAGATGGTTTGCAGTGTCTCCCAGCACTGTCTCAAGGGCATGGAGGAGATTCCAGGAGACAGGCAGTTACTCTAGGAGAGCTGGACAGGACCATAAAAGGTCCTTAACCCATCAGCAGGACAGGTATCTGCTCCTTTGGACAAGGACAAACAGGATGAGCATTTCCAGAGCTCTACAAAATGACCTCCAGCAGGCCACTGGTGTGAATGTCTCTGACCAAATAATCAGAAACAGACTTCTTGAGGGTGGTCTGAGGGCCCAACGTCCTCTAGTGGGCCCTGTGCTCACAACCCAGTGCAGTGGAGCTCGATCGGCATTTACCATAGAATACCAGAATTGTCAGGTCCACCAATGGCACCCTGTGTTTTTCACAGATGAGAGCAGGTTCACCCTGTGTACATGTGACAGACGTTGAAGGGTCTGCAGAAGCCATGGAGAATGTTATGCTGTCTGTAACATCATTTGGCATGACCAGTTTGGTGGTGGGTCAGTGATGGTCTGGGGAGGCATATCCATGGAGGGACGCACAGACTTCTAAAAGCTAGACAAAGACACCTTGACTGCCATTAGGTATCGGGATGAAACCCTTGGACCCATTGTCAGACCCTACGCTGGTGCAGTAGGTCCTGGTTTCCTCCTAATGCATGACAATGCCCGGCCTCATGTGGCAAGAGGATGAAGGAATTGAAACAATTGAATGGCCTTCACGATCCCCTGACTTAAACCCAATAGAACATCTGTGGGACATTGTTTCGGTCCATTAGGCGCCGCCAGGTTGCTCCTCAGACTGTACAACAGCTCAGAGATGCCCTCATATAGATCTGGGAGGAAATGCCACAAGACACCATCCGTCTTCTCATTAGGAGCATGCCCTGATGTTGTCAAGCATGCATACAAGCTCTTGGGGGCCACACAAGATACTGAAAAGCATTTTGAGTAGCAGAAATTAAGTTTTTGAAAAAATGGACTAGCCTGCCACATCTTCATTTCACTCTGATTTCAGGGTGTCTACACAATTGAGCCCTCTGTAGGCAGAAAACTTTTATTTCCATTAAAAGACTTGGCATCCTTTTGTTCCTAAGACATTGCCCTGTCGTTATTTGTATAGATATCCAACTTCACATTGAGATCTGATGTATCTAATATGTTTCTTTAAAGTGTTCCTATAATTTTTGTGAGCTGTATGTGTGTGTGTGTATGTATGTGTGTATGTATGTGTATGTATGTGTATATGTGTGTGTGTGTGTGTGTGTATATATATATATATATATATATATATATATATATATATATATATATATATATATATATATATATATATATATATATATATATATATATATATATATATATATATATATATATATATATATATATATATATATATATATAAAAATTTTTGTTTCTTTGGGTTACCATATTTAACCAGTAAAATAAACAGACAGTAAGGAAAATAAGGTTCTACATCAGATGATATGGTAGGAAAAACATGAGCTCAGCTTGTTTAGTCATAAAGAGATCCATTGAATCATACCCCTCCAGAGTGTTTCCACTATTTCTTTGAGAACCATCTAAGGTTGGTTTCTCACCAGTAGCACAGTTAAACACAAGTCAGAATTCTGTGTCAATAATCAAGGATTGCATGGATTAAAAATCATGAACTGTTTTTGAAGTGGTCAGAAGCAAACTGAAACAAATGGTTTAAAAGAACTCTGAAACATTCCAGGGAGGGTTGTCTTACCCTAGTCTAGTTTCTAATACCAAAAATAACCACTGCCATCTACTGCAAATGATACCTCTAGTTATTTTAATTGTTTCACTTTTTTCTGTATATATACATTCCTCTATCTCACTTAGATCATAGCATACTTCTACAGAATACCCAGTTAGGGAAAATCACTAAAAACAAAATGGTAGTCTTCTTTTGGCCTATGAAACTGAATGCACATATTCTGAAATACTGTAGGCATGCTTTCACTATGTACATTAATGTCAACTTTCCACAATTTGCCGAGCTGCTACCCTATAGTATGTATCATCACTGATGCATGGGGTGTTACCACCAGGTTGAATCGTAAAATCCCTCCAGAAACTTTGTCTGTTTTAAGATGGACTGTTGCTTGGCCAACTGTGATTGAAGTTGTTTTATTTTGTCAGTCAACTGGTAGAAAACAATGCCACGTAACTTCAACAGTGCCAGGCAAGTTTATTTTCTTACCATAAATAGTCTGGGACAATAAATGGTGAAGGTTGACTTCTGCAAAGTGTTTTTTTCTGATATTGATGCTGTACTGTATATTTTAAATTTGTTCCCCCCTCCTTCTTGGTTTCATTTTTTTTCTTTCCTACATCTCTCGGCAGTAATCTCTTCTCCTTCTCTCCCTCCTCATTCCCAGTTTATTCTCCTTTGAACCTTATTCATCATACTCCCTGTAGTGCCCTTTTTTTAGGGCTTATATATGTGTTGGCAGACATTTGAGATTTCCCTCAACCCCTCAGATCTCATCAAAGGTGTGGAATAGTTCCGGCATTCGGCAAGGAAAAGTGCAATTTCACATTATCAAAGAAGAAATAGTTTTTATTTTTGTGCCTTCTGTAAGGTGTTCCCCATAAGGCAGGGGGCTTTATATATAAGAAGAGTTTAACATTCTAGTACTCCTACCATAATCTGACCTCAGCAGAGCATCTAATCATGTTTCACTGCAAATTGAAATTCAGATACTGATTATCCCTCAGTTTTCAGTACCAGTACAATGTTCTATTAATAGCAAGAGCACTAATGTTTGATAAAATTATATTCTTGGAATACCAGATTTGTTGCACTTAAATTTCTGAACATCGGCTACACAGAATTATGACTAATTTTATACTAAGATCATTTTCTTTAGCAATAAAAAAATGTTAATGTGTACTGTAATATTTATCCCTTTATCCACAATCTTACTATATTATAAACAGATGTTTATGTTTGTCAGTATTATCTTAAATGCATGAAATTGTACATATTAACATTCAGATGTTTTAAATCATTTGAAAATCAAACTCAAGAGCACTTCTCGTGTGATGAGAAAATCTGCCTATTTCAACAAGAAATTAAAATGTAAGAATTTGCCTCTAGCTATCTCTTGAAAAATAAGCTGATTGGTAGTATTGAAAAGCAAAATGTGTATTAATTGTAAATATAAAGTATTTTAATAACTACATGTACAGCATCTGTTTGAAAGTTTTATATATTTAAAATTACAGTGGCAGAAACGCGTAACTAAGAAACTGGATTTAAAACTTTCCAGGAAGGAACAACAGATGACTCCAGAAATCTTTTTATATCTTTTACATATTTCATGATCTAACTGAACACTAGAATTACATTTCTAGAGCCTGGTAGAGGGAGGCAATCCCTTGTCTATATTTAGGATGAATCTCAACAGTAATAAAAAAGGCTCTTCTGTGGGTTGTTTGAGCTTGGTATAATTATTCTTACGTACTTTTGCCATAAATATGAATATTTTTCAAGTTCAATTTTTTATTGTGTGTTGGATTTTTTGTTGTTCGTTTAGAAATGTGGTATTTTCATATTTTATTTTATTTTTTTCTTAAATTGATTAAACTGTGAAATCACAGTTATATAAAATGCTTAAGTTTCAATAAGCAGCCACTGATTCTACTGACAGGAAACTAATTAATAAAACAATCGAAACAATTAGTGCAATTATTCCAAGGTTCTTTGGGAATATGAATTATGTGCCTTATTAAATACTCTAATACTATCCAGTGATGAAAATGTTTGTTTTTTCATTTAAAATACTTAATAATACTAATTAAAAATGTATATTCTTCCTTACAAACAGGGTACAATGGGGTTTGAAGAAAAAATAAACAAACATTTGGAAAATGCTGATTATCTTTACAGCATACTAAAAGACAGAAATGATTTTGAACTTGTATTTGAAGGAAAAGTAAGTGTTTATTTTCTGTACTTTTACACAGAGGTGTTGCCAGTTTACAAAAATGCACACTATCAACATTTAAAAAATAAAGACAAAAGCACTTTTTGCCTATGTAGAAATTCTAATTCCAAATGTCAAAATGTATTGTTAGTATCACGGTATATAAAAATTACAGGTTGTAATAGACACATACATAGGACTAATTTAAAATAATGCATACAATACATGTATTCTTATTAAAATATACTATTTAATTAAGTTTAAATTTACTACAATAAAATATTGAAAAAAGAGTTTGGTACAGTAACATTTTTTATGCACATTTTGAACCCAGTATAAGTGTGCCTAAATTGACAGTGAATTTCAAAAAAAAAAAAAATGCACATTAACAGTATTACATGATCGTGAACTCTAAATCACATAGCAAACATAAAGCA
The DNA here is from genome assembly GCF_016835505.1 of Polypterus senegalus. Taxonomy (NCBI): domain Eukaryota; kingdom Metazoa; phylum Chordata; class Cladistia; order Polypteriformes; family Polypteridae; genus Polypterus; species Polypterus senegalus. The sequence goes on from NC_053158.1 coordinate 99,557,875, forward strand.
GTTTAAAGAATAGAAAGAAAAGAAGAATACAAGTTCTGATTTTTAGTTATGCAGCACATGAGCATAGCATATAGTGTTAACAGAAAATAAAAACTCCTTTTGAATACAAATTCTGAAGTAATAAATGTCTGTCTGGTTAGAGATATATCAAGCCAGGTACTCCCATGCTTTCTATCAATATACAGCCAGATAAGTGACCACTTTTGATGTCATTTGAATTTAGGGAAATAGCCCAACTTGAGAAGCAATCTGCATCGATGCTGCTATTCTTGTGTGCCATGGTGCCTTGTTCCAGAGCTAGCAGAAAGGAAAAAATTTGAAAGTGACATCAAATAGTAGCAAACTTCCAAAATACATAAACGCCGGTGAAGATTTAGTGAGAATTTGAAAAAAATATATAAATGTAATATGTTACCACAGCATAATGGCAAAGTGGTTAGTTTTGGTACTTCATAGCACAGAGTTTCTCAACCTTTAAGTATTTGCGACCCGAGTTTTCATAACAGTTTTAATCGTGCCCCCTGACGTTTTTTGAAAGGAGCCCACTAATACCAATTTGTTCTTTTTTAATTAATGATCTATCATAGATGCATATTTTATTATTCCTACTTAACTTTTATCAATATTTCTCTAACTCTTCATTTATTTTTCTAGTATTAGAATATAGTTTAAGTTAATTTGTTTTGGTTTCAATAGATGTATTTTTCATATTTTTGATGCTTGTTTTCTTTTTTCACATCTTCATGCCCCCCTTGGAGGGGGGCCCGCCCCGCCCCACAGTTTGAGAACCACTGTCATAGCAATAGGGTCTAATAACCAGCTACGTTTGTGTAAAACCTGAAAGAAATCGGGTTTTCTCTTATATCCCAAACCTGTGCATGCTGAACCAGGCTAGTTTGCCAGACGATTAATATGTACTGTCAATGTCCCATCCATATTTTTTTTTTACTGTATACTTTTGAATCTTGCTATATTAATTGTAATCAGACTTCCTGCATTAGAAATATTTCTTTAAGGAAATATATGGATGATATACTGTAGGCTCTCTGTATTGTTTATTTACAAATATCAATATTTATATGTTCAATTTACTTTGATGTTACAGCCAGAACTGAGCAACGTTTGCTTCTGGTACATTCCACCAAGCCTGAGAGACTTGCCAAAGAGTCAAGAAAGAAACAAGAGACTTAATCAGGTATCAGCTTTTATGACACTCGTAAGGGTTTTTTTTGTTTTTTAGATTCTATGGTAGAATATCTGTGGAATGCCAAAGAGTTGGTCAACCATGTTACCCAACCAGGATGTAATTTTTACCTCTTGGATCTGAGGTTCAATTATAAGACTGAGTCTCTGTTCATGTCCCTCAATGTAGACATTTCCCAGAAAGCTGAGGAACTGGAAGACATCTTCCTTAAAATGGGTGTCAGCACCAAGGTTATTATAGTTAACAAAAACTAAAATCAAAACTAAAACTAATATTAAAAAATTTTTGTAAACTGAAATAAAATAATTAACAAAACCAAAATTAAAAACTAAAACTAAACAAAACTATTAAAGTAGCTGGAAAGACTAACTGAAATAAAATAATTTACTAAAATATTTTTAGTTTTAGTTTTTGAATGAATATTCTTGCCGTTAGTCTTTAACCCTTGCAAGTTTTGCAGTCCTACTCTAGATAAGCAGGTTTAGATGATGTATATGTTTTCTTAATCTCATATGGTGTCTCTGTTGTTTTGTGCCTGTCCATACTCTTATTACCTGCTCCTGCTCTGCTCATTATGGGTTTACTGTTCTTATGGTGGGCTATTCAAGACTCACCACCCCTAACCTTGACACTACATGCTTGTTGTTCTTTGTTTCCCTCAATACAGCCTGGTGGGGCCTGCACACTGACTCAAGCATAAGAGTCCTGTTCTTCCTAAGCCCTTGTGATTTTTCATGAGAAAATATTTTTAAAATGATAAAATTGTGTAAAATTGTTCATATTCAGTGTCTAGTTTTGATTATGTTTGTTTTTATTAGACAAAAACAAAACCAGATAGTAAACTAGGCAGTGTAGTAAGCTTCCACTAACATTAAACTCATATCCAAATCTGTTAAGTGTGCAGTTCTGTCTGATTGTGACACAAAAGTAACTCCGTAGGCACTCCATACCATAATTACTAAAACTAAAACTGAAACTAATATATATAAAAATAAAATAGAAATACCTTTGTGAAATAAAAACTAAACTAAAACTAAAATACACAATGAAGGAAAACTAAAACTAAACTGAATTTCCAAGTAAGGTCAGAAAAAATATAGAAATAAAAACTAATATAAAAAGGCAAAACTATAATAACCTTGGTCAGCACCCCAATCTGCCAGACCCATGGTATGCTCTCCACCTTCCACAAAATATTGACAAAGTATGTTAGTGCTTTTAAAATCTTGGTTAGATTTTAAACTCCCCAGCAGCCTTGCCATAATAAAGCTTTTTTTTTTTTTTAAAACTGCAGTCACAGAAATTTATTTCAACCTCAGTCATTACCTTTCTCACTGCCTTTTTTTGAAGCTGGCATATCCAACAGGATTTAAGAGGTTCATATTGTGTTTTTTCCATTTTCAATGAGATTAGCATTTCTTCATCCTTGAACAGCCAATTTATCGTGAGTCATCAGATGTTTTGCTAGAACCTCTGTAAGGCTATTCAAAAATTATTCTCCATGGCCTAACCCATGCATGGGTCTTTACTTTGGCCACTGCTGCAGCATTGCTGTTTTTTGGCTTGATGTTACCTGTTAGCTTCATTTGGAAATCTTCCTGAAGTTTCCTAGTAGGAATACAGACTTATTAGATAATACCCTTTTGAGGACAGAATCTAATGCCAATAAAAAAAGACTTTCTCTGACTTCATTTTCATTGCCTACACATGAACAATCAAAGCTTAACTCTTTGCAGCTTGAAGTTACTTTAAAGTGACTCTTCATGTACTGGAAAAAAGTCCCAACCATATGTGTTATGAGTATTCCCACACCTATCCAGAGCCTCTCCTATGAGGCAACTCCAGCAGAAGAAAAACCACGTGTGATTATTAAATTTGGTTCCAAGGCCAATTTTGTATATAGATATGAATGTGACTTATGCTAAGCAGAATTTTTCAAACTACCACATGAATTTGGGTTCCTTTGCTACTATAGAAGGTATGTTCTCCTTTCCAATATCCACTTTTAATAGCAGTATGCTGGGCTATATCTTGGGGATTTTTCTTAATGTTGCCCTGTATTTCCACAGGCCAAACTATAGTTAATTAAGTTATATATCAAAATTAGCACTTTTGTTCCCTCCCACATTACAAACATAAACCGATTTACTCTGCTGAGCTGACCGAGTCTGTAAAGTATATTTGTGCAAACCTATGAATTGATCTCCTTCAGGACTGGTGCTACATTTCTATCTTTTGATGATGAGATAGGCCTGTAACTCCATGGCTGTATAAACCTAGTTTAAAAATCTAGGCCTTTAGTGTTTAATATATGTATATTTTCATTAAGGTTGCACCAAAAATAAAAGCCAGGATGATGGAAGAAGGAACAATAATGATTGGATACCAGCCTTATGGAGATCTTGTCAATTTCTTCAGGTGTGTCTTTTCAAATCAAGCCACAAGGAGATCCGATATCGACTTTCTTGTAGATGAAATTGTAAGGCTTGGGAGTGATTTATAATTATAAAATGACTTTTATTTTCATTTTGATGCCGAAAATCAGACCAAGAGTTAGTAACATTTGAGAAAAATGCATTATAATGTACATTTTAAATTCATTAATTTTATTAATCTTGGAACATTCCTTAATACAGACTACAATTTAAAAATGGTGAGAGAATACATTACAAGTGAAAACAGCAGCAATAAATTAATAGGTAGGGTTTATGAAATATCAAGTGTTAATTGGACTATTTTCAATTTGTTAATGTCAAATTGTAAACACTCAAGACAAACAAAAATGACTTAAAAAGATGTAACATATGCAAAGCTATTTGTGCAATATCTTGTTTTTTTTATCTTTCCATTTCTATTTGGAAGTGAAACAGTGAGAAATAAAACCCTAACTTATCAGTACACTTTAAACTAAAGCATTGCATTCTGTAAGGTGCCTTACACACCATTATGTATAACAACTTGGGTATTAAATGAATGTACTGTATTTGGAATGACCTATTTTGATTAAATGAATACTGTTTTTTTTAACTGATCCGTCAAAAATGTTTTTCAGACTGTACACCTGAAACGGTCATTTGTTCTGTAATTGTGATGCAAAAGATATAAAAAAGTTATTTTTAAACTATTTAAACTATGCATTATGTGTTGTATGTGTGGTTTAAATGATTTTCACAATGAAAACAATTGTACTTACTGATTTAAATTTTTAAATAATTATAATATATATTTTTTTAAAAAGTCTGTCAAAATCCATTGTGTTTATGAAAGTGAGCAGTATCGAATATGTACTTATCAATTGGGAAGGTTTGTGTTAACAAATAAAAGGGAAGTATATAGGGCAAAAAATGTAACCTGCATTTTATGTGTTTAAAATAACACAGTAAATGTCTTCTGTTGAACCTATTGATATTTTCTGCATAATGATTTTATTAATAAATGTATTTATTGTATAACTTACAAGAAATGCAGTGTATTTTTATATTTAAGACTGAAAATAGGCAAACTGTATGCACATATAAAAAAATTACCTGGAAACATTACATATTTTAACTAATATAACTTATTGTAATGTTTACTCTGTGTGTCCTCTCCAACTTCACACAACTTCCTTAATCGTATTCATTTTTTGTAACATAGTCCACAGGATGCAATATCAAAAAAAAAGTCTGAATTAGCATATGCTACCCTAATTTGGGATGTTTATAAAAAATGTAATAAGTTACTTCATGAGTTAGAAGTACATAATAAATAAGAATAGTTCATTCAGATATGTGAAATATTAAAAGTGTGCTTTAGTTTAAATGTTTAAAGTCTAAGTATTTGAGATTGTAATAGAAATGTCATTTTTCACCCAAAATCCTAGTAAAAGATCAAAATTCAAAAATGACACCATATTCATAATCACTGACTTTAAAATAGTCTAAAACAACACCCCACATGCTTATGTTTGAAATGTGTCGTTTTTAGCCTTCTGGTAGTTGCCCTTAGAGGGCCTAACTACCACTAATGAAACAAATATAACAAATATTATCATATTTGACAACAGCAACCTTGAAAAAGTATAAAATAAGATTTGTGAAAAGGAGTAACTTTACCCCTTGTTTCCAATTAGGGAGTGAACCCCTAGGGTTTGTTGTTGCTGCATAAACAACTCCAAGTCCTTCTGATCATTTTTGCTGCAGACATCAATTGATTTACTCTTTGTCATAACATCACTTCCTCCAACCGATCATAAAACCACCTTCTTTCTACCATTAAAACAGTTATGTTTTGGACTTGCATCTGTAAAGACACATTGTTGTTTTTTTGCCTTTTTATTCACCAAAATCTTCAGGTATACCTCCATTCCAGGTATGTTATCTTTACAAGAGAATGATGACTTTGAGTGTCCAAAGCACTTACAGGCATTTGTTTTGAGGAACAAGGCAGGGCACTGGCTAAAGCCAGATGTAAATAATGCCCAACAGGTAGTAGAACAGGTCATCTGTGATTTCTTTTAAAATGCCCTTCCTGAATATCTTGCCCAACCAGTTCGGAAGGCAACCTTTTAAAAACATCAAGGCTATCGTAGGCATCAGAGAGAGAGACAGAGGGTGACTTCACAATCTGAGAGAGCAGAACGGTCTGCTCGTTGAACCCGGAAGGGGTGTGTTGCTACACAAGTTATCATCCACTGCAACAAAGCCCATGGACAAGCACACAACACCTCCATTTCAAATGTAAAGGGGTAGGGCACACCATTCCCTCACTGCCCTCTGCTTGGCAAGAACATGGGCTGTAGTTGGGCAAGGGGAGAGAGGTACTGTGCACTTGCTAACTTGCTTTCCTTATACAGGAGTGGTACTTGTAAACGGGCATAGGCTGACAGATTTAATAGATTGCCACGACAGTGGTTAAAAGGTAAGACTAGTCTGACCTGCATTCACGGAGAAACCCTATGGTATATGTCTGCTTCCTGTTTCATCAATAACAAAGGCTCGCTAAGGAGTCTTACAGTAGACATCCTTCAAAATCCCCTATTTCCAGCGATACTGGGGCGACACTAGTCTAACAATGAAAGTGGTATAACATAACCCATTCCTAAAACACTTTTGGGCCTAGTAATGGACAGGGAAACTCTGTCCCACGCTACCTCCACGCCTCGTACGCAGCCAGCTGACCGAGAACACGTGGCCACCCAGTGTGACATGGCGATTCCCAGGACATCTCTAGACAAAGCGTCATTCTTAGGTGCTGCAGTGAAACCACACCCATTAAGGTCAGTGTTGTACATCTGTTTCTCTCTAACATTTTCAGTTTAGAAACAAACTCTGGCCTGCTTTTAAATGGGAGCAATGGAATGACAATTGTCAACTGTGTTAAATTCCTAGGTAGGACCGTGCTCCTCTGGTTCCCATTCCCCTTATTGATATCCCATTTGAATGTATCAGGGTTGATTTAATAGGAGCCCTGGACATACTGTAAGTATATCTTGGTCCTCATTGATTACGCCACCCGATATCTCGAAGCTGTTCCTCTGTACACAGCAACTTCCAAAGTCATTGTATGGGAATTGATAGGAGTCTTTGCGAAACTTAGCATTCCGAAAGTTGTCCTAATGGACCAAGGGACAGCATTTACTTCGGAGATTGTTAGGGAGATGGTCAAGGTACTCAAGATGAAGTATTTGAGGAGTTCAGTGTATCCACCTCAAACTAATGGCCTAGTGGAGCAGTTTAACAAGACCCTCCAGTAGATGCTACGATGCTAAGGTGTTCAGCAAGAGTAGGAGACTGGAAGACCCATAAGCCTCTACGGGTTTGTAACTTTTTGAATTGTTAAATGGGCGACAGCCCTGATGCATACTGGACATTCTAAAAAAAAAGGATGGGAAGAGGCAGCACTCCCTTCCACATATAGAATATATTGTGCATTTACATAATTAAGCCTATTCTTAAAAAGTCACAAGGAAAAGGCACATGCTGCACATCTCTTCAGGAAAACTGCCTGGGAGATTGCGTCATGGTCCTCATCCCCACTTTCCTCTCCAAATTACATTTTCATTCTCCAGACAGACACTTTGCACATAGGTCTCAGTGGCATGGTGAGCTAGAGTATCAATTGTGATGAACACTCCATGTTTCTGAGCCAGAAATTGCTGGACTATGAAACCAGGTATGTGGCAGTTGAGTGGGAATCTTTGGTGGTCCAATGGGCGATTTATACAGCTGAGGTATTCTCTCCTGGGCAGTGAGTTCATCTTGGTTACAGATCATGAACTGTTACAGTGGACAGCCTTGCACAAGGAGTCAAACCCAAGGTTGCTTTTAGACTTAAAAGTTCTTGTTCATTCATTGCCAAGGCTCTCTCCATGCCAATGCTGATGCTCTTTCTTGGTTTCATGACCTCTCAGCTCGGACTGCCCGCCCCAACGGGTCTGGACTGAGGGAGCAGGGGCCGTGTCACACGTGCACATGGAAGGCAGCTAAAGGGCTTGAAAAATGGTAATTCCACATCAGACCAGGGGATGGAAGTGTGCACTAACCCTTTGTCTCTTTCTGCTGTGGTCTATCTGGACCCATCACCATTACTTCCTCCAACCGGCTATAAATCTATCTTTTTACCATTAACACTAGAATCCCTGAAGCCTGAGATCGACAGGCGGATCGGTGCGGCGTCCGCAATGATGCGGGCTCTGCATCGGTTTGTCGTGGTGAAAAAGGAGCTGAGCCATAAGGCAAAGCTCTCAATTTACTAGTTGATCTACGTTCCTACCTTCACCTATGGGTCATGAGCTATGGGTAGTGACCGAAAGAATGAGATCGTGAATACAAGCGGCTGAAATGAGTTTCCTCCACAGGGTGTCTGGGCTTTCCTTTAAAAAGGGTGAGAAGCTCAGTCATCCTGGAGGGGCTCAGAGTAATCAAATGCTAATGTGAAGTGTATAATGTGTGAAGACTGAAGTCCAAATATCAAATAAACACTTTCACAAAAGACACAGATATAACAAAAAAGCATTGGTAGGGGATGGGATAGCAGGCTGTCTGCTGCCGGTGCTGATCAACACCTTTGAAAAACAAAAGACGCTAATGGAGAGTGCGAAAGAATTTAAGGTGTCTTTCTGTTTTGCACTCGCATCTATTAAGACCTATTATTTTTTTGTTTTGTTTTTTTTGCCTTTAATTCACCAGAATCTTCAGGTATACGGGGAGGCTACCCAAAACCTTTTTCTGTATTCTTTGTGTTCTTCTGATTTATTTACAATGTATACATATTAGGCCTGGGAAAGTTAACATGTACGTGTGATGGGAGAAGGATGTTAAGGATAGAGCTGCCAGGGAAGAGGAAAAGAGGAAGGCCTAAATGAAGGTTTATGGATGTGGGGTGAGAGGACAAGATGCAGAGGAAAGAAAGATATGCAAGAATATGATCCGCTGTTGCAACCCCTAACGGGAGCAGCCGAAAGAAGAAGTGTGGCCTGTTTAACGCATTACAGAATATGGTCACGTCTAGGGTTAGCAATTAGACAAACGCCTCAGGAAGTGCTTTGGTCAGGACAGCATTTTCATGTAATATATTTTTTCATCACTACAAAACAATACACAAAGTTAAGGGTGTACTTAAAGAATTACATACACCTCTATTTGTGCTATATAAATAAATGGACATTATTACCGTAATTATATACAATTTAAAAAATTTTATTATGCAGTTCACAATAATACAATACATGTCAATATATTGCACTGGTGTTCATTTTCTTGATTTATACGCAAAGGTGAAAGGGGGTGGGTAGGGGGAGTTTATGGCAGTTGTGGCACAATGCTAATGAAAAGTGGCAAAGGTAAAAATTCCTTTTTTTCCCCTTCTATTTCATGTTTCTGTAAGAAGAATGAATCCATGCCCTATCATTTAAGTGCTAAACGAGTTATCTTTGAGTGGCACTAATATACCTTTTGTATTTAACTCACTGGTCCAATAGGTAGCATATAGTGCTGACTGCCCTAATATAATGACAAAATGTGTAATGATTACCCTGCCCATGATTCTGAGTGTCTAACTATCTACTATGAGATATTGAAGGTTAAAATAACAGAATACAATAACAGTCCGTTTTTTTTTTTTATTTTATTAATTTTATTGCAATCATTCCATACAAATCAATTGATTTTTACAAAAAGTAGGATTAAGAACAGGTCGACACCCACCCCTGAGAAGAGAGCAAGGCCAACGGAGTAAAACTTAAGGCTTGTAAACATACCTAAATTGATGAGTTTGACAAGCCAATAGAAATTAATGAAGAAGAAAAAGAATTGCAGAAATAATTGCTTCCTCTGTGCTTTAAGAGCTTATTCTAAAATATTACTGATTAGATCCTGCCATGTTTTGGAAAAAATCTGTACAGATCCTCTATCTGAGTATTTGATTTTTTCCAGTTTCAAATGGTATAAAACATTGGTTTCTCACTGACTTAAAAGAGCTGAATTAGGATTCTTCCAGTTTAGCAAAATCAGTCTGCGTGCCAAAAGTGTAGTGAATGCAATCACAGTTTGTTTGTCTTTCTCCACTTTAAACCCATCTGGAAGAACCCAAAACACAGCTGTTAATGGGTTAGGAGGGATTGTGAGACCAAGGCTGTCTGGAAAATAATTAAAACTTTTGGTCCAGAGTGATGTTAATTTGTGCAGGACCAAAACATGTGACCCAGTGAGGCTGGGACTTGATTGCAGCGTTCGCAGGTTGGATCTTGCCCTGGAAACATTTTGGAGAGTTTTAGGCGAGATAGATGTGCTCGATATATAATTTTGAGTTGAATAATTGTATGTTTTGTGCATATGGAGCTGGAGTGAATTCTCTGCATTGCTATTTTCCACTCCTTTTCTGATATATTGATTAAGAGATCTTTTTCCCAGTGTCCTCTTGAATCTTTGAAAGGGAGTGACTGTAAAATAATTTTATATATTGCAGAGATGGTGTGTGAGTCCTTGAGATTGAGCAATATTTTTTCCAGCACGGACGAGAGTGCAAGGTGAGGAAAATCAGGCAGGTTAACAAAGTTCCTAAGCTGAAGATAGTGAAAGAAATGTGTGGCTGGAATGTTAAATTTGGATCAAAATCAAAATCTAAATTTGTTCATAGGATGCTGTTTCCAATGGGAGTGTTAGCTCCGTGGAAATATGTTCTTTTATATTGTGGCGTTTTAATAAACCTTTATTTAAATAATTATAAATTATAACAGCGATATCCCTCTTTTCGGCGATAGGCGGAGACAAAGTCACAGAAAAGACAGAATATACTTAGCTTGTTTAATGCAGCTTACGTTGCTATAAAAACAGGGAAGACCAGCGAATTTCATCTGTGAACCGTGGGGATTCGGTCGTGTCGAAATTTTTTTTTTCTGTCACAACGGAGGTGGCTTTGGAGTCTATTGCTTCCACTCCCTCAGGTCCTCAAAGCTTGGCAAGGTTCCAGCTTCTTTTATATTGTGTCCACACGACCAAATCCCCCAGTACATTGCCAAACAAGGTAGACACACTTGAGCTAAGCATCAGACAGTCAGATCATATAACACTTAGGCCTTTTAGGGCTGACAACAGCTGTTCCTGTCTGTCTTTATGCTTTGCTTGGCCCAGCAATTCTGAAAGCTGACACTCTGTGCTAAAGCTGGCTCAGCTCTTCATGGCATGTTACACAGAAAAAGAATGAAAAATACATTTAAAGAGAGCTAAAACACATACAGTGACGCAATTCTTAATATTATAACAACCTTAGTATAACAGACCACCCTTTGTCACTGGATCTGTGACAAAACAATCCCTGAGAATCTTATTCACAAAGCAAAAGGTACTCAGTCCCCCTTCACGATGTAAACAGCTCCTCAAGAATGCTTGTAACAACGTGGGGTGTAGTGCCAGTCTAGCTCCTGCTTCACTTGTCTAATACGCAAATGTAAGTAAATATTGGTAATGGTAAAAATGATAATAATAATAATTAACAGTACAATTGGATGAACAAGTACATTTAAAATAGTATTACTCGATGGTGACCACTTAGTGAAAAAATCCCACCAGTGATGTGTAGATATCTCTTCAATTTCTTCTGCAGAGGTAATTACTTTCGTTTCATCAGTTTTCAATCTTACTAGTAGGTCCCTTGCTTTTTGTAACGTTACATTAAAAAGATGTTCATATTGTTTAGCATGCTCTAAAACCGCTTTATATTTCGGTAGTTCTATTTCGTAGGCAAATTGTAAATTCAGAAGGGTTAGCTTCTGCTTCCCAATGTATATCCTCCCATGTAGTTAACATGTAGGTTCTTCCATAATAGTCATCTCGTATATTACTCACATTGGTGCGACAGGATACCCCTGGGCCCTTGTAGTGGGTACCATCACTCCAAGTGATGTTATTTACTGTCACTGCACATGCAGAAGTGGTATCAGTTTGAAACACTTCAGTGGAGTTTACTGCTATTTGGCGCCAATAACAGTCTCCAGCTAAAGGATGCAAACAGGGGTGTGGCAATGTACCCACCCTTTGACATACGAACCCTTCTTGCCAGTTATAACAAAAGGCAGGTTCAACAGTATTATTATTTAGATCTATCCATTGTCTATCTACTATGGGTACCCACAACGTTCCTCCTAGTAAAACAGGTAAGACATGAAACGGACACCAAACATTGTCTTCTTCAGCAATGCTTGCTACCTGAAATACAGCTTGGCATATTGATTCCTCACACATGAAGGACTTAGGCTGCAACCACCAGTCTGATGGTAATTTTAATTCGTTTCTCCAATGTTGGGGGTTTTTGAATCCCCAATCTGTCTTAAAATTTAAATACTGCTGTATAGCAATAATCTGTTTTAAATAGCAAGCTGATTCTTCATCTATGGCCCATTGGCTTTGTAAACCAGTCCATAAGGACTCATTTAACCACCCATGGTGAGTCTTCCATAATAGCAACTCCTGTATATGCCTGTCTGCCAACTGTGGCCCCCAATGAGCCAAAGTTTTCAAACTATTGGCTTGTTTCACACCAATAGATGATATTTTGTGATATATTGCTAAACCTCCTACTCCTAAACCAGTACCTATAGCTCCCCACATGTCTCGCTTTGGCCTTCGTTTTATTTCTACCTTATGAAGAGGCCATAAGGATTGTATATTTCTACAATTATATGTTGCACCTGTACTGCGTGGTACTATATGTTCTCCTCTTGGAAACTCGTGACGTTTTATATCAAACCCACTAACATTAATGTTGAGTGCTACAGTAATTATTTTATGTGCTATCCTAGCTTTTTTACAACCTTTCATTTGTCTAAGTAATGTTGCATCAAATGGATAACCATTCCCTCTCCTAGTCTTATGAATTTCCCATAACATTACTGGTGCTTTTACATTCGTTGTTGCTTCCTGTTTAAACACATATAATATTACATCATTTTCAGGTGTTGATATTGCAGTCAGTTGTTGCCCCCCTTCAATTGTCCAACATGATAGTCCATTAGAATCAGGTTTACAGTTCATCATAGCCAACCAGACAGATACATTATTATGCACAGTCACAGTTATTGCAGTGTCTTCATAAGTCATCACAGGTAAAGGTAACAAGTCAGGATATTCCAGTTTCATGAAATGGAGCGGTAGATGTCTTGTCTCGTAACTGCCAGGTACAGTTCTTGGTAAGGGTGAAGTTCAAGGTCACATACTTTTCCGTTCCTGGCGTATCAGCAGCCCAAAAGACTTTGTTATAGGGGGTGCATCGACTCCATCCGGTCCATAAACCATCTATCCCGATTATTCCACACGTGAGGATAATCTGTGTAAGGGAAAGCAGAGGGCGACTGAGAGCCCGTTAAAAGAACCATTCTAGTGTCTCCTGGTCCTGCAGCTATTATTTCTCCTGCCCTCGGCTTTTGCCCTGGAGTTAAAACCCATACCTTCCCTCCAATGTCTCCTTTACACTGTTCAATACTGACAAACATGTGTGACTTTTTCTATGTGCAATTTACATATGGCCTGTCCTTCAGCTATGTGTATGTCTTTACTGCCTTGATTTTCTAAAGCTAAATACCATTCATTTACACAGATCTCTAATGTCTCTGTTAAACATGCATCTGTTACAAGCATTTCAACATTTATTCTCACCTCCCATTCCTTTGGCCACTGACCTGTTATTCCCAAGCTGAGTCTTTCTGAGGAGTTTAACTTGATTGTAAGTGATTTAGGTGCCCTAACCAATAACCCTGTGGGAGTTAATTCATTGTTTGCCAGTGGACTAATTGTTGTCAGGCGGAGGGCACACACAGGTGGCTCTCCTCCGACATTTTGATGTCTCATAAAAGGTGTGGACCCAGCCAACAGACGATTATTGAGATTAAATAAGGCTTGCTTTAAAACTTTAGTCCAGCCTTTAAGATGATTGTGCCCAGTTAGTTTTTTAACTTGTTCTTTCAACAGGCCATTCATTCTCTCAATAAGTCCTGCAGCCTGTGGGTGATAAGGGATATGCAGAGTCCACTGAATGCCAGCTCCTTGAGCCCACTCTTGTACGTCTCTTCCAGCAAAGTGGCTTCCTTGATCACTTTGGATTTCTTCAGGCACTCCATATGCTTGGATTAAATGGCTCAGTCCATTAAGTGTAGCTTTCTGGTCAGCTCTTGTTGATGGATAAGCTTGTAACAGTCCAGAATAAGTATCTACTGCAGTTAAAGCATATAATAGTCTATTTTCTCGTGGCAGTGGCCCAATGTAATCCACCTGCCAAATTTGTCCTGGTCCCATTCCTCTCTTCAGTTTACCAGTTGCCTTCTTCTGTAGGGGCCATTGTTTTACTTCTGTACATGTGGAGCAATTGTTCACTATTTGTTTAACAATATCAATAGTGACTGGTATACATCGCTGATGACACCATTGATATGTTTTTTCTGCTCCCATGTGTCCTGAAGTTTCATGAGCCCACCTTGCTAATGATATTAAGGAAGGCTCGATTACATTTACTTCAGCATAGTGCACAGGTTCATTCTCTACAGAGGCTTCTTCCAGGTTGATTTCTCGAACAGCAGCTATTAGATCAGCTTGTTGGTTATAAAGCCTCTCAAGGGATATCAGAGGGGCATGGGCATCTACATGACCAATGAGAGTTTCCCCTCTTGTGCCCATTGTCCAAAGCTGCTCCCACAGTTCTGTGCCATCCCAGAGTTCTCTCCCATGAATAGTCCAAGCAGCCCTTCTCCACATTGTGATCCACACTGTTAGTCCTTGGAAAACTGCCCAGCTATCAGTATAAACAACAACAGGGAAGCTTTGATTTTCTGTTAATGCCATAGCGACAGCAATAAGTTCAGCCCATTGGCTTGATTTACCTTCCCCCTGTTGCTTCAGGATGGTCTCAGTGTGAGGTTGATAAGCCACTGCTCTCCAAAGCCTTTTACCTCCTTCCACAGTTGCTGACCCGTCTGTGAACCAGCTGTTCTCCTGTTGCGCTGGTGTCAAATGACTGTATGCTGGTGCTTCTTTAAAGGGCGACTCCACTACAGGCAGAACAGGTGGTATGTCCTCTGGATCCTCATAAATCACAGCTCCGGCCATAGCCCCTTGTAAGGCACTCGTGTCTTTGCCTTCAAAGTGTGCTCTGGCTTGCAAATACCATTTCCACTTGCATAAAGTTTGATTTTGGGCAGCGCCTGCTCTCGCTCCCAGGCCATTATCTCTAACCCACCCAGCAATGGGCAAGTTAGTGCGTAGCTTTACCGAGCAGGACCTGTCTGTCTCTCAGTGTGCAAAAGAGCCCAGTATGCTGTAAGAAACTGCTTTTCAAGTGGTGTATATTTAGTCTGTGAGCCTGTTAGTTGTCGGCTCCAAAAGCCGATGGGAATACGTTTCTGGCTGTGCTTCTGCCATAGGCCCCACATAGCAATATTGTTCTGTTCTGTGGCTTCCAGTTCAAAAGGCAAATTAGCTTTTAAAGGTCCCAGTCCTTGGTGTTGGACTAAAGCTTCTTTAGCTGCCTCAAAAGCAGCTTGTTGTTTTTCTGTCCATTCAAACTGTGCCTTTTTCTTGACAACATCATGTATAGGTCTTAAAATTAGTCCCAAATGTGGCACAAATGCTCTCCAAAAGCCCATTAAACCCACAAAGGATTGAGCTTCTTCTTTTTTGTTAGTTGGTGCCTTTAATTTATACAAAGAGTCAATTACTTTTTGGGGCACTCGTTTTTCTGGTCCAAACCACATCATGCCCAGAAATTTAACTTCTCTGGCGGGTCCTTGGATTTTGTCTTTATTGATAGCCCATCCTCTGCTCTCCATGTGGGATATTAAAACTGGCAATGCCTTTGTTACTGATGCTTCATCCCCAGTTAACATTATATCATCCACATAATGGAAACATCGTACCTTTTCCAAATCTGAGCAGGTAGCCAGATCTCTTGCTACAAGTCCATGGCACAACGTAGGGCTGTGTAGGTATCCCTGTGGCAGTACTTGAAAGGTGTACTGTCTGTCCTTCCATGTAAATGCAAACTGATCTTGACTTTGGGTTGCAATTGGAATAGAGAAAAAAGCATTAGCCAGGTCTATGACAGCATGCCACTCTCCTGCATTAGCCATGATGTCTTCTATGATGGTCACAATATCAGGAACTGCAGCAGTCAATTGCGGTGCTTTAGCATTTAGACCTCTGTAATCGATTGTCATTCTCCATGAACCATCCGGTTTTCTGACTGGCCACACAGGAGAATTGAAAGGGCTAACTGCAGGTCGAATAATTCCTACCCGCAATAACTCTTCCACTGTTTCTCCTATTTCTTGCAAACCTCCTGGCAAACGATACTGTTTTAAATTTACAGGTGTGTCAGGGACTGGAATTTCTAAAGGGGTCCATTTTGCCTTTCCTCTTACTATTGCTTTTACTATTCTACACATGACATTACGAATCCCAAAAGAAAATGTTCCCCATTCTGTTTGGAATGACTTTCCTGTAAGAATATCTATCCCCAGAATATATTCAGGCAATTCTGAAATAAGCACCTTAGCTTTAAAAGAGGGTGACTTTCCTATTGCTAAGTGTACTGTGATTAGTTTCGCCTGGATATCTGAGCCTCCGTATCCGTTTACATTTACAATTGGTCCTGAAAAGTTATGTGGATTCCCGTGAATTAAAGTGACTTTTGCCCCAGTATCCATAAGTGCCATAACCTGATGTGGTTTTTTCCCTTTACCCCAGTAAATGGTTAGCGGGACGTACGGGCATCGGTCTCCTGCATAAATGAGCCGTACCTCCCCGCCTACAGGAGACCTGCCATCTCCTCAATATGTTGGTCGGGGTGTGCGCCACTCTTCGAAAGTGAAAGAAGCGTTTCAGTTTATGTTCGGAGTATTTGTTTCCTCCTCACTAGGCAGTGCGGTTGGAGGGATTCTGCCTTCGTCTTTTTTCGACTTTCTCAGAGCTTGCCATCTCTGAAAAATTTCTCCTGTTGGTTTGCCATCGATATCCATTTTATTTATTCCTGCTTCTATCAGATCACGCACCATTTTTGTACGGCTTACTCTTTGTATTGTATGTCCTGCTATGGCTCTAACTGGTCTCTGCCCAGCCGATACCGTTGCACCCAATTCATCTAACTGGCCCAATAATGCGGCCACATCCCATACTGTCTGCTGATTAACTCCGGCGAGCATAGATAATAGAGCCCCTTTTAAATGATGCGGTGCATTTTTTATTAAACGGTTTCGCATTCCGGCAGTGAAAGCTTCATTATCAGGGCCAGCAAACGCAACTCCTGGTGCAGCTTTATAAATAGCTGCCTGCACACCCATTTCTCGCAGCTGCTGAATTGCTTCAGAAGCTGTACGCCAAGATCTATCAATATCTTCCGCGTCTCGCGTCTGGATATGCATGTTTCACGGCGTTTACAACCCATTCCACTATTGATACGATCGCTTGATTCTGTCCCCCTCGTAATACATTTCTTAATTTCGGATTCGTGGTGATAGAGCCTAAATGTTTGATCTCTGTGTTTGTCAATTGACAACTATCACCCCCTTCATCCCACATACATAAAATCCACTGCATCAAGCTCACGCCTGGTTTCTGTCTATATTGTTTACCGAGTTCCAGAAACTCTGATTGTGTAAAATCACATACGGTTTGCGTTACCCTGTGCTGTCCACCGGGGTGCCCCTTGGCTTTATTTTGCACGACTGGTCTCGCATCTATAATTGTACAATTGTCATTATTATCCGTTAGCGCTTCTCCGTCCCCTTCGTCGTCTTCCCAGATATTGTCGTCACTATCTGAGTTATGTATACTGCCATCCCATGTTTCTGGGTTCCAATCGCCTTGCATTATGGCTCGTATTTTAAAAGAGGAAACGGGATGTGTTTGCCTTGTTTACGGCGCTTATCATGCATTAAACGGACAGCTATCGTAGTACATTTAGCTTCCCACTCGTTTGCCCGAGACGTCGCATTTTCCATTCATTCTCGAGTAATTCGTTGCTTGTCTTGTAAGTTTTCTATTTCTTGTTTAAGTTCCCCACATTCTATGATCATATTCTGCAGTTTATGATCCAACTCGCGTACTGCAGTTAATAAAAGCCAGCCGATTTCACCGGCTGCTTGTTGTTCCTTTTTTCCCCTGCGCTCTAGCCTGAGCACCAATAACGCCTGTTGGACATTTGAAGGAGTCACTTCTCCCTCTAACTCAGGCCATGCAATTGGGGATGTATAATTATTAAATAACTCAGCCACGGGTGTCCATGACAGTGCTCGCGACCACCCAGGGAACCGGCTGAGACCCCCTCTTCCGCCATTATCCAAAGCATATGTTTTAAAAATATTATTCATCATAAAATGATGATTTATGAATATTAATTTTGGTTATTAAATATCGCTACAATCCTGACGACTACGCCAATTATGTTTCCAATGGGAGTGTTAGCTCCGTGGAAATATGTTCTTTTATATTGCGGCGTTTTAATAAACCTTTATTTAAATAATTATAAATTATAACGGCGATATCCCTCCTTTTGGCGATAGGCGGCGACAAAGTCACAGAAAAGACAGAATATACTTAGCTTGTTTAATGCGGCTTACGTTGCTATAAAAACAGGGAAGACCAGCGAATTTCATCTGTGAACCGTGGGGATTCGGTTGTGTAGAAATTGCTTTTTTCTGTCACAACGGAGGTGGTTTTGGAGTCTATTGCTTCCACTCCCTCAGGTCCTCAAAGCTTGGCAAGGTTCCAGCTTTTTATATTGTGTCCACACGACCAAATCCCCCAGTACATTGCCAAACAAGGTAGACACACTTGAGCTAAGCATCAGACAGTCAGATCATATAACACTTAGGCCTTTTAGGGCTGACAACAGCTGTTCCTGTCTGTCTTTATGCTTTGCTTGGCCCAGCAATTCTGAAAGCTGACACTCTGTGCTAAAGCTGGCTCAGCTCTTCATGGCATGTTACACAGAAAAAGAATGAAAAATACATTTAAAGAGATCTAAAACAGATACAGTGACACAATTCTTAATATTATAACAAACTTATTATAACAGATGCAAAGACGTTGTCTATATAAAGATGTCCAAGCAAGTTAATCCCAAATTTTTTCCACATATTAAAAACTGTGTATGTTTGCGAAGGTTGAAAGAGGTGGTTCTCTTGCAGAGGTTCCACAGATAAAAGCTTCTCCATCTTAAAATGCTTTCTACATTGGTTCCATATTCTGAGTGAGTGAAGCACAATTGGGTTATTAGTATATTGCTGATAGCTTGCATTTATTGGGGCACAGAGCAGGGAATAAAAAGAAGTACTGCAGGATTGTACTTCTATTGCCGACCAAGCCTGTGTATGTTCATCTATTTGTGTCCAGGTTTTTATAGCTTGTATGTTTGCTGCCCAGTAATAAAACTGGAAGTTAGGTAGAGCCATGCCACCTTCTGCATTTTGTCTTTGTAGGGTCACTCTTTGGATACGTGGATGTTTTGAGTTCCAAATAAATGAGGTTATTGTTGAATCTAATTGCTTAAAAAATGATTTATTGATGTATGTTTTGAAATAAAAAAAGGAGCTTAGGAAGAATATTCATCGTAACAATGGTAATTCTTCCACCTAGAGTGAGATGAAGGGTTGACCATCTATGCAAGTCTTGCTTAATTTTTTCCATGCAGATGGCAAAATTTTGTTGATAAAGAGCTTTATGTTTACTTGTGATGTTTACCCAAGGTATTTAAACTGTTCTGCAATAATAAAAGGTAGATTGTCTAATCTAATATTTATATGCTTGAGAATTCACTGGAAAGAGTACACTTTTATTCAGATTAATTCTGAGACCAGAGATCTTTTGAAATTCTGTGAGTGCTGTTAAGACTGCAGGCACAGCATTTTGTGGGTCTGATATATACAGTACCATATCATCTGAATATAGAGAAATTTTCTGTTCCAGTCCTTCTCTGATAATCCCCTTTATCTGATCAGCATTTCGACAGTGTATTGCCAGTGGTTCGATGGCGATTGCAAACAGCAGCGGTGACAAGGGGCATCCTTGTCTGGTACCTCGTTCTAATATTTGTGCAAAGGACTCAAGGTCTGAGCATTCCACACATGAGTCTGCCTTATCACGTTTTCCCTTAGCTTGCATCTGAACGCCATAACAAAAGGGGCCAAGAAATCAAGTTGCATAAGGGACATTGAAGGGG